>NC_077230.1:406972732-407231065 GCF_027887165.1 Monodelphis domestica | reverse complement strand
TATATATATATATATATATATATATATATGGTAGGGGATGTATATATATATATATGTGTGTGTGTGTGTGTGTGTGTGTGTGTATGTGTGTGTGTGTGTGTAGAGAGAGAGAGAGAGAGAGAGACAGAGAGACAGAGAGACAGAGAGAGACAGAGAGACAGAGAGAGACAGAGAGACAGAGACAGAGATTCAGAGACAGACAAAGACAGAGACAGAGGGACAAAGAGAATCAGAGAGAGGTACTCCTTCCATATCATAGGAGTTAAGGGTACTCCTATGATATGGAAAATCTGCATAAAAATTTTAGCTCTTCCCTTCATGTCAGAGAAGAAGTCTGATTTTTTTCCTTTTCTTTTATATGGCGTTTACAGAACCTAGATGTAAAATTTGGGTGAAGTATCTGATTATAGGTTATATGTAGTTCCATGTTAAAATTTTTTCTAAATTTCTTGCCTTTTGTGTCTTCTGCTGCCTTTTGCATTCTTTTTGAAAAATTTAACTTTTTACTTCTGTTCACTTTAAAGAAGAGTGTGTATTTAAGGTATTAAAAGATAAAATGTGAATATACAAAACTATAAATATATTTTATGCATTTCTCAGTTTCTTTTTCTGCTAGTCTTTGCCTGATGCCTCAGGAAAATTCCCTGAAGATTCCCTTTTAATTTCTTATGCCAGCCCATTATACATTGAAACCACAATGGGGAAAGTCAGGATGTGGAAGGGATACTTGTGTATACATATATGTTTGCCATATTCAACATTTTCTAAACTATTTATATAGCCAGTATTTGTAATAGGAGTTAAGAGGAGAGAATTATCAAAGCCGATTTGGCTGATCAGAGAAACAAAGGAAAATTATGTTGATCTGGTTAGGATTTGGGCATATGGAGGAATACAGAGGAACAGTGTTCCAATGCTCTTTTTGGTCATATATACTAAATATGATTTCATAATATCCCAGAACAAGAAAGGAACTTAGTTCATCTACTCCAGCCCTGACTGCAATTTCTCTTTGCAACCTTGGGCGAATCACAAGATTAGCTTCTTTCCTCTCAACCCAACTTTTGTTCCAAATCTCTTTTTCATAGTTCTAAATTCCTTGCATTTCTTTAAGGTTGCAGAATCTTAGAGATGGACAAAACCTCTGAATTGAAAACCTTACTGGGGCTCAGTTTGTTGGACTTTAAAATGGAAGGATTGCACAAAAAGAGCTCTTGACATCCTTTCCAGTTCTAGATCAATGAGTCTGTGGCTTGCTCTAGATCACATAACAGTACAATAAGTAGCAGAGATGAAATTTCACTCCAGGTCCTCTGACTTGGAGAATTTTCTCTCTACATCAACATATGTTGTCTTTTCTAGCAATTCCACCATCACAGGACTTAAATGAAAGAGCGGAGTGCTAATGGACACCAGATTATTTCTAGCTTAGTTATTAATTGTCTTTGTTGAACTGGCAAGGATTTAAATCACTCTCACTTCCTTGGCCTCCCTAAGAATTATTTATAATAACTGGCACATTCATTTAGGGAAGGTACATAGAGATTCTCAGATGATAATTTTTGAATAAGCAGTAACTAGAAGTATTAATTATTATTAAAAATAATAATGAAGTTAAAATGTAGCCCAGGGTTCCAGCACCTTGGAAATTGATTGATTACCATGTCCCTTTGCTATTTGCTAATGCCATTACTTTTCCCGTTTAATTTTCCTGTAACCACTTTTCAATAATCAAGAAAGCTAAATTAAATTAGATTAAATTGAACTTGTTTGCTATTAATGCTGGCGTCTTGCTTATCCTGCTGTAACTGAAGGATGTTTGGTAAGTTTTCAACTAGTTTTGCATCAGTCTGCTACAAATCCATTTCTTCCATGTCCCCACCCATAAACCCTTGCTTCCAAACCCGTAAAATCAAAGCCTTTAGATAAGATTTAGTATTTCCTTTGGCTCTGAATCTCTTAGGGGATTTCCTATATCCTTGCATTTATTTTGAGTTGTAGAATTTCACAGCTTGAAGTTCAACTCATCCCAATATCTCTATATAATACTTACGTAATGATAATCCAGCTCATTCTAAGTTTTCAGAATTGTCTCAATATCTCTAAATCATTCCTCAGAGACATTTAGCCCACTCAAAATTTCCATTGCTCTAGTTTTTAGGAAACTTTCCCCCTGAAATTAAATACCAATTGGCTTCTTTGAACCTTTAACCCATTTCTCTTGATTCTGCCCTTGGAAGCCAAATGAGACAAATCATTCCACAATGAGAGCTTTTTAAAAATAGTCCCAACTCTCATTTCTTCTCTGCCTCTAATGCAACTCTTCTCCATGTTAAATACCCTCAGGTCTCTCAACAATTCCTCAACTCTTTGCCTCTCTATTTGTGTTTGCCTACCATTTGTACCCCATTGCTCAATACTATACCTCATTCATAGTAACAATGTTTGTTGCTTGAATGATAGATTTTTTATTGAAATGACAAGGACTTTAGTTCCTACATCATTTGAATAATCATCCTCTGGGGAGATAATATCTCCAGAGGATGAATTTTCTTCTTAAAAGAAGGTACCAAGAACCATGTTGGTAAACCCAATAATCCTCTGCTACTATTGTCTCTGGCAAATAGGATGTGTACATTTTGACACAGACTTGTGAATGGAAAAGAATAAGGGAAGAGATTACTGTCAAGAAGGGATCCACTTTCCATATGTTCACCACCACCAATTGATGGCCCAATTTTTGCTAACTGGAGGATAAATATTTTGGCTTTGAGAATGACAGCACTGCCTCCTTCACTTCACCTGATCCATACCAATAGCCCTGTTTCCAAACCAGCCATCATCTTGGAAGTAAGCCAGAGGGGGAGCTGACCTGGCAATCTAATATGGTCTCAATAGGTACAACAGTCAATGTTACTAAAGACCCAATAAAGAAGCTACCTTTGACAAAATAACAGATTTTGACATCATTGACATCTCAATCATAGATTGAGACATAAAATGTCTCAATATCAGAAATGGATATGACCAATCAATGCCCATGATTTTAATGATGATTTATTACTAGCAGCTTTGGTGAAGCATCCTAAGGATCATGGGGCCTTTCCTTCTGTTATGCAGCTGTAGGAAATCTCCTACTTGTACTCACTCTCCCCAATAAAATTTAAGCTCCTTGAAAAGCAAAGACAATCTGTGTGTGTGCTCTTAGTGCTTAGCACTTAATATATTAACAAAAGTCCTTCTACATTGAAAGCACTTAATACTTTTCATTAATTTTATTTGTTAGTTTATTCATTTATTCATTCAACACTAATACCATAGGAAAAAATTTCCTTCCAACACAAAAATCTCCCAGTCCTAAACAGGTCATATCATCATGAACTATGGAAGTAATGCTGTGATTCTCAATAGAGAACTAGGTCGGATCTTTGGTGTGTGCTATAAGAAGATCTGAACTATGGTATTAAAGGGGTAAAATCTCATCTATTAAGACTCCTTTGGAAAGTCCCTTTTAATTTCTTCAAAAAATTGAGCATTGCAAAGGGGCTTCTTTCCTTTTAATCCTCCCAGTATTTTACACAATGCCTGACACACAGTAGTCACTTAATAAATGATTGCTGAATTGAATTGAGTCAAACATGAATGAGAAAGATGATGAATATCTAATACACATCTGTAGGTTCTATCAGGGAGTGAGTGTTTTAAAGATATCATTGTACAGGGAGTGTAAGTTATTTTTTTAAAGCCATGCGCATGATGCATTACAGAATGTAACACCATCTGTTTTAAGTAACATTTATTTTCCTGGTAAAATATGTTCTAAAACTGAATAATGTCCATGTAGTCTAAATATTTGGTTTCCATGGGCATCCTGGGAATCATATGCAAACATTCAGAGGATTCAGGAGGCATTACGGAATATTGAAATGGGAGAAAACAAAAGTTTCTCTGCTATGCAATATGCTCCATTGCTATGCAAATGGGGGAGCATTATTATTTATTGGTTTTGGGGCTCTGACAGTTGGAAATATTATAGAATTAGAAGACAGCTGTTAACTATAGCACACATATCTATCTATGCAACCACTGCTGGAATTGAATCAGCCTGGTTCTGAATGCCTACAAGCAAAACTACAGACAAACAAATTACAGGGCTGATTTTACAGCAATTTACAGTTTACATAAAAGACTCATGAGGGTGGGAGGATATCTGGCAAGTTGACTCTGGAGAGAAATTGGGACCATGGATCATGAAACTGCAATAATAAAGCAAGATCTTGATGGCTGGACAAGTCTTATCTCTTTCCCATACAAATTCATCTTCCATAGAACTTCCAAAATGACCCTCGTGAACCATAGGTTAGATTATGTCACCACCCTGTTAAGTATCCTCCAAGGACTCTCTGTTACCCTTAGAATCAATTATAAGGGCATTTAAAGGTCTTTGTAACCTAGCCCAAACCTATCCTCTCTGGCTTCTTAAATGCTTCCCTTCTATTCATTCTGGACATTGTGGGCTATTTGTGATCCTATCTCTTGTTTCTATGTCTTTGCACTAATTATCGCAGTGCTTAGGACCCTTTCTCTCCTTATTTTTGTTTCCTAGGAACCCTCATTTCCTTCAAGATGCCTTAGAGATGTCACCCTCTAAAGAATGCCTTTCCTGGTTTACTCAAATGCTAGTGGCTTCCCTTCTGAATTTATTTCCATCTATTTTGTATATATCTCATATGCAACAATTTATTTAAATAGTGTCTCTAAATCCTTTAAGACAAAGGACTGCTTTGATTTTCTTTGTATTCCCAGCCAGAACTGTAGGGGACCTTAGAAGCTAGAATGCTACCACTGGGAGAAATCTTTGATCATTCAGTACCAGAATTGAAAGGTGCTATGGAAACCAAACCGACATCACTTACCTAAAAATGGATAAATGAAGTCTTCTAGAGGTGACCTGCCCAAAGACATGTCATTAAATTATTAAATTATAGACTCAAGATTTGAGGCCCAGATCATGGGTTCTGATTTCAAGTTTTTTCTCAAAAAACTAAGATCTCAATAAAATGTATATTTCTTAAGGGTACTAATGGGATCATAATTTGGATCTTTTAGGGTAAAATGGCACTCAGAATAAAAACATCACTTTAAAATTTTATTTATTTATTTAAATCCTTACCTTCCATCTTGGAATCAATACTGTGTATTGTTTCCAAGGTAGAAGAGTGGTAAGGGCTAGGCAACAAGGGTTAAGTGACTTGTCCAGGGTCACTTAGCTGGAAAGTCTTACTCTAGATGTGAACTCAGGACCTCCCATCTCTAGGCCTGGCTCTCAATCCACTGAGCTACCCAGCTGTCCCCAAGCATCACTTTTTAAAAGAACATGTGGCAAGCATGCTAGCTTATGCCTCTTGTTTATGTTACTGGGATGACAGGAGTTGGTCAATTGCTTGAGCTTGATAGTTCTGAGTTTATAGTAGGGATAAATCTGCTCAGATGGTCTATACTAAGTATATAACCTATATGAGAACCTCTGGGAGTGGGAACTCCCAGCCTGCCTAAGAAAGAGAGAGCTAGATGAGGTAAGAAATACAGCAGGCCAAAACTTTGGTGCTGAGAAGCAGCTGAGTCCAGCCTTTGAATGATCATTGAACTTCCATTCTGAGTGGGAAAGGGAGATTCACACTTAGAAAAATAGATAGATGTATAGACAGAGAGATAGATGGACAGAGAGTTAGATACAGAGACAGAGACAGAGACAGATGGACAAAGACAGATGCACCTAACTAGATAGAACTAAATGAATTAATGATGGAATAGAAATGAACGAATGAAGAAAAATGAAGGAATGAGTTGGAAGAATGAAGAAGGAATGAGTATACCCTTCTTTAATGAATTAATTCAATTGGATCCCTTTTTAATAAGAGAATTCTTATTTGCCAACCAGATATATTTCCAAGAGGATTGAATATACTCCCCAATGAGGCAGTGGCTTGGAAACCTATGGAGCCCAAACTGGAAAAAAAACTTTCTGCTTGACTTGTCCCACTCCTCTGAGGATTGGAGCCCTAAGACTATGCTTCTAAGATTGTCCTGGAAAAGCTTAGAGAAAACTGCCTGGTAGAAATAGTCAGGCTAGGAATCAGAAAGACATATCTTTATGAGTTCAAATACAATCTCACCCATTTACTAGCTGTGTGACTTTTGGCAAGTCAGTTTACCCTGTTTGCCCCAGATTCCTCATCTGTAAAATGATCTGGAGAAGGCATTTACAAACCATTCCAGGATCGTTGCCAAGAAAAACCCAAATGGGGTCACCAAGAGACCGACATGACTGAAAAACAACTAACAACAACATTAATAATTATTGGGAGCAGAGCTTTTTGGATAGGACTTTTTTCCAATTTGCAAAAATGAAGTTAATCTTTCAGGCAATATTTTGCAGATTTATGTATCTTTGGCAGAGATTGCTACTTTCCACAGTGCTGGTCAGGAAAGAGGGAAAGCTCCTATTCCCTTTCTAGGTCTATTGTTATTATGTAGGAGCAATATTGCACGAGACTCAGAACATGGAATGGCCATCAAGAAAGTCCAGGCTTGAATCCTGCTTCCCCGATCTACTATACTGCCTGTGTGACCTGGGTCAAATAGACAAGTCATCTGAAGTCTCTGAACTTCTGCCTCCTCATCCATTTAATGGCAAGATTGCTATGCTACAACCCCAATAGGCTTGTTCTGAGGAAAGCAAGAAATAGAGATGTGAGCTCTCCTGTAGAAAGGAGGAGGGAGTTCTGTAACCCCAAGAAGAGCCAAAAGAGGTAATAGAAGCCTCTTGGGAATCAAAGCAGAGGGAGAGAAGGGGAGAACCAACTGGAGCTGACAGAGGTTGTGAAGAAGGAAGCACTGGGGAAAGGGAGGCGATTTGAATGGAAGGGGAGATACATAAACTGACAGGGAAAAATGTGTTCGGTCCAAGGAAATGAGCTCAGGAGTGGTAACAAGCAGAAGGTGCATTGGCCTGGAACCAGACACTGACAAGAATAGCAGAGGAGCGTGAGATCAGAGAGCATCCAGAAAGGACTGAAGTGAAGGCTTCAAAAGGGATGCCTGCTGGAGCTGGTGAGGTGATGACTGGCAGTGCTTGGGGGAAGGGGGAGACAGGGAGGTGGAGACAGAAAGAAAGAGCTTTCGGAACCAGCCACAAAGGAGAAGAGCAGAGGACAAAGAAGCTATGCTCTTTAGACCAGACAAAGAAGGAAACAAACTCACCTGCCTGATGGAGAGAGCACTGTCTGGGAGAGGAAATCTAGCCTGAACCATTGTCCATCTCCCCAAGAGCTCTTGCTAAGGAAATCTGGTTGAAATCATCCTCCTCACTCCCAGCCACCCACCCAGGAACACATAGCAACCTGAGCAATACAAATAGTAACATATATATCTAGCTCATAAAGAATTACAAAGAATGTCTTAGAAGCTGGGGGAGCAATGGGTAGATGGAGTTCTGGGGCACCATCTCTTTCTGCCTCAGTTTCCTCATTTGTAAAGTGAGGTAAAAAGTGCACCTCCCTTTCAGCATTGTTGTGAGTATAAAAAGAGATCATAATTGTAATGTATTTAGAACAGTTCTTGGCAAATAATCTATACTATATAAACATTAGGCATTACTATTATTATATTTATTCATGCTTATATTATCTCCCCATTAGGAAAGAAGGCATTGACTGGGGTAGAAGTTAGGACTTTGGACTTGCTGTCAATAAGTTTTGTTGTTTTTTAGTCATTTTCAGTCATGTCTGACTCTTGGTGATCTTTTCTTACAAAGAATAGAGTAATTTGCTATTTCCATTTCCAACTGATTTGACAGATGAGGAAACTGAGGTGAGCAAAGTGAAGTGACTTGCCCAGGGTCACATAGCTATTTAGTGTTGAAGATTGGATATGAACTCAGGAAGAGGAGTCTTCCTTATTTTATGCTTGTCACCATTCTGTCCATTGAGCCACCTAGACTTGAGTTTAAATCCCTATTAAGACACTTATTAGCAGCAGGTGTGACCCTAGATAAGTTCACTTTACTTCTCTGGGTCTCAATTTCCTCATCTGTAAAATGAAAGCATGGGGTTTGTTGACCTCTGCTGTCCCATCCACTTCTAAACCTAGGATCCCATAAGAACGGAGGCTCCTTGAGGGCAAGGACAGTTTTGTTTTCTCACTTTTTGACATGTGTCTAATACATTTTATTGTTGTTAAGTCATTCCAGTTGTGTCTGACTCTTTGTGACCCAATTTGGGGTTTTTCTTTGCAGAGATACTGTGGTGGTTTTCCATCTCCTCCAGTTCATTTTACATGTGAGGAAACTGAGGTCAACAGACTGAAATGACTTGCTGAGAGTCACAGAGCTGGTAAGTACCTGAGGCCATATTTGAACTCGGGAAGAAAAGTCTTCCTGACCACAAGTTGGACACTCTATCTACTGCACAACCTAGTTTCCCCAAATGTGCCTGATGCATAGTAAAGATCTGATCAACTACTTGCTGACTGGCTGATTTAATAGACTTTTGAGGTTAGTAGTAGGCAGCTAGGTAAATCAGTAGATAAAACATCCTGCCAAACATCAAGAAGACCTGAATTTAAATCTGATCTCAGATACTTACTAGCTGTGTGACCCTGGGCAAGTAATTTAAAATAATTTGCCTCAGTTTCCTCATCTCTAAAATGATCCAGAGAAGGAAATGGCAAAAAAAGCACTCTGGTATCCTTACCAAGAAAGCCCAAATAGGGTAAACAAAGAGTCAGACATGACTGAAACTGCTGAAAGGGTGAAAAGGGGGTTATTTTATAAAAGGTTGGACTGGATTATTTAAGAATAGGATCAACAGGAATTTAATTTATTCCAAAGAGATTTATTTTACATTACAATCTATTTACACAACATAGAAAGAGCGAAAAAGTCAGAGAGAGGATAGAGTAAGATATCTAGCCTAAGCACTTAATAATTTACTCCTGGCCCCTGGCTCAACCTAGGCAGGGAGAGTTAGGCCTTACTCTCCCAAGATGTAGGTCCCTCCTGAGGTTTGTCTCTTCAGAAAATCCAGGAAAGGAGTCAGCTTTTTCACTCACCACATGTCAATTCAAAGGGAGAGATTCAAGGACAGTTTCACCAGGAAAGGTCTCAGGTACAGTCAGCAGATTCTTCACCAGCCTTCAACTCGAACTCAGAACTTCAGAAGAAGACAGAGTTGAAGTTGAACTCCACTCAGGAAGTTGCAACTCCCTTTTAAAGACACTTTCTTTTGCATCACTTCCTGTGCCTTCCCTAATTTTACATATACCAATCACAGTTGAAGCTTTGCTTAGGACTGCCCAGGGGTAGTCAGTTTGTTTCTAGTTTGTCACCCACTATTGCACATGTGGGTCACAGACCTCCCCACTTAATGATTAAGTGGGATGTTTACACTTTTGGTGATTAAATCTAAAGATGATCAAGGGAGTTAATTTAATTTTCACAATCAGGGGAGAGTTACATTTAATCTTCACACTGCCAAACAACAAGAGGTCCGTAGTGCAAGCATACATTTTACAGATGGAGAAACCGAGTCTCTAAGAGATTAAATAATGTTTTAATTTTGAGGTGCAATTTATTTGACTATTTCACTTTGATTGTATCCTGAAGGCTGAGCAGAGTGGCCAGCACATAGTTGGTGCTTAATAATTTGAATGATTGATTAAGGGCAACATGTATAGTAGAAAAGAAGACTATGATGGAGATGATGACAGTGATGGTGGCGATAGTAGTGCTAATGATGATGGTGATGAGGCTGAGGATGGTGGTGGGGACTGATGATAAATATGGTAGAGATGATAATGATCATGATGGCAGTGGTGATTAAGCCCTTCATAGATATTTGTTGAATTCTTCATTTATTGGTAGTATCTTGAGTGCTTTGTTTAATTTGGTCTTTTTACTTAATCAATAATATGCTGTGCTCTGTGTGAGTTGGTCACTGATCTGATCTTTCCACCTTCTTCCCATAGACAAAGATATGCAGCTAAAAAATCAGGGACTACCTTGCTATTGACTTTAACATCAGAAGATTTGGGTTCTAGTCCTGACCTTGTCATTCACTGCCTATATTACAATGAGCAAGACACTTCAAATTGCTGGGGAGGGGGGGGGGCCTCAATTTCCCCATCTGTAAAATGAACAGGGTTGGCTATGTTAAAAAGGTGCTGTACCTTTTCTCATCAATCTGAAATAAAAATCATTCCTAGAGGGATGGAAGATGATAACCACCCACCTAGGGACCTCTTCAGGGTCAGTAAATCACAAAACCCCTTGGCTCTAGAAACAAAGCTTATTTTTTTTATAATAGGAGTAAAGGGGAAATGATAGGTGGATTCCTAAAACTATAGATTCAATCTCCACCCACACTTTCACCTCACAGTGAATTATTTCTTCTTGAGAATTTACTCAAGCTACTCTAAACTCCTTATCTCTAACTAAGACCCAGAAAAATCCAGCTATCTGATTATAAACTAACCTAATTAATAACAGATTATCAAAAAGGATAAAGAGGAAGGGCTCACAGATGTATTTGAACCCTTAGCTAAAGCCTGGGGTTGGCTTCACTAGGTAACCCATAGTCCCAGGTGACAAATCCTTGGGATCACCTTAACTAAGTGGATTTCAGACAGATGGTTCTCAGGCAGATGGTCTCTATACTTCAGAGAAAAAGCAGTCCACTCCAAGGCAAACTCTCAAACCCAGGAATTACTAACCTCTCCATTAGATTAGGATTTCCAAGGGAAAATGCCAGAGCAAAAATCCTCCTTCTAGGTGAGCCAAAACAGGAGTGACAGTCAAAACAGTCAAACCCCAGAATCTTTCCCCCCAGGGCTTGTATTCAAATTCTCCTCTTTTCCTCTTAAAGCTAATCCATGAAATTTACTCTATCCCTGACTTCCTTCCTACAAATCAATAAATCAACAGTGTAAACAAGGAATTACCTAGTACCTCAACAAAATCATATTTGCAATGTAGCATCTTCTGGCTTTCATCTAGTTGCCAAAGGTCCAGGCATATATTCAAAATTATTAAAGGCTTATTCACATAAACCATTATAAAAGATATACACACATATATACATATGTACACATACATTTGGATCTTTTAATACTTACCTACACACAGGTGTACATATACATTATGTTTGTATATAATTATAGAAAATCTCTAAAAGCTTGTTTACACTTCTATTTGATTGACTGGGAAAGGGTGAAACTACAGACTTACAGCCAAGATTTTCCACCTCTAAATTCTTTGTTTTCTAGGTCTTTGTCCTGATCTAGTCTCTGGTCAAGAATTCTTCCCATCATGTTATGCTGTCTTGAAATCTCTTTCTTCAGCCCATGTTCTTAACCAGTTAACCCAAGAATGTTACAAGAGTTTATCTTGAAAGATTCTGATTCATTCCAACTAAATTTTCTCAGTTTCTTCAACTGTAAAATGGATCAGGCTAAATTAGATGAATTCTAAGATACATTCCAGGTCTAGAATTGTGTGACTCAGTGATGAGAGCTTGGGAACTGAGCAAGAACACTGAAGAATCTCTGTGTTCTAATCAGGAATTCCTAAATTTCCGCTGGTGTTGCTAAACTTGTAAAGGGAAATATAGACAAACTGTATATATGATGTAGTTGTAGAAAAGCATTGACTGTCAGAGGAAGGCAAAGGTCTTAGGGATTATCTGGTCTAACTCCCTCTTTGGAAAACAGGGATAATAATCCCTAGACCCCACTGTTGTGGTGGTGAAAGTCTTTTTATGGATCTCAATGCTCTATTTCATTGTGATTTAAAAGATTTTGCAATACTGCCATAGCTACTAGAAAGAATACATCCACCTAACCTCTTATGGAGCCACTCACCAAACCTGCAACATCCAAACCAAAATAATCTTCCCTGTTTCCTCCTATTATAATATAAGATATTTGAGGGTTTATTAGTGTTCATTTCAGTCATATCCAATTCTTCCTGACCTCATTTCAGGTTTCCTTTGCAAAGATGATGGAGTGGCTTGCCAATTCCTTTTTCAGCTCATTTTACAGATGATAAAACTGAGAAAAACAGGATGAAGTGACTGGCCTTGGATCACACAGCAAGGAAGTTTCTTAGGTCCAATTTGAACTCAGGGCTTCCAACTCCAGGCCTGGCACTCTACCCCTGCACCACATAGCTGTCCTTGAGGGCAGGGGGAAGTTTTTACATCTGTGTTTGTATCCACTACATGGAGGGAGACTGGCACATCGGATAGGAGACTATAGTTTGAGTGAGAGTTCTGGATTGGATAATAAATTTACAGTAGGAAGAGAGGAGAGACCACATGGGAACACCTAGTTCAACCTCTTTATTTGAAAAAATAAAGACTGAGCTCAAAGCTAGGATTCTCATCCTGGTCCCACCAAGCTCTAAATGTATGATCTAGGTGTCAGAAACAGACTTCTCCCCCTAATTGTGAAGGGTGCTTATGATGTGAGATTTCTCTATATTGACCCTCACAGTTCCTTAGACACAGTGAGGCAACATAATAGTGTGCATAAAAAATGGTGCTTGACATACAGAGGACCTGGATTTGAATTATGCCTCGGATACTTTTTACTTGGCCATTTTATAATCCTATTAGGGAGGTAATAAATATAAATAACAGCCTGTGCAAAAGTGGTACTCTCATTGGAAAAATGAGGAAACTGAGGCACAGAAACAGAAGTGAGTTGCCCAAGGTCATACAGCAATAGAGGTGTGGAGAAAGATGTGGAACATCAGCTTCCAGATTCCCTGTCTAGGGAGCTCCTGTCAAATGTAGTCAGATGTATCATTCTGCAGACACTTGGTTGCCTTTCTGTGCATGAGTATGTACTGCTGCACTTGCCCAGGGTCTCTTGGAGACATGGACTAACCAAGGGCAGAACTTCCAGTTTAAAATAAAATTTAATAAGCTCTCTAGAGAAATTAGCTGAGGTCAGAGATCTAAACTTGCCAAATAAACACATTGTCAGATACTAAAATGGACATGTTCTCCCTCCTGCCCCTCTTTAAAACATTAAGGAGCTGAATAATCCATTTTTTCTTCCCCAGTACCAGATAGAATAAGGAGTTCATAAATATTAATCTTTCCAACTGGAAGCATTAGGCCTTGTTACTTCAAGTGGAACTAACTGAAAATTAATGATGGTTTTCAGAAAAAGCAAGAATATATACACAGAAGCAATTAAACACAAACTTATTAATTATTTAACAACTTGTTAATGAGTAGAATTTCAGTATTCTGATGATTCCTGTTCCATATTGCCCTGGCCAGATTTCCTACCTACCTCTCAACAAAGTGTGGCAGACTAAAAAAGAATTATGGGGCTGAAAAATAAGTTTTTACCCCAAAATAAAAATCTGAAAAGTCGGGGGAAAACAGTAACTGTCACTCTTATAGCATTTACATATTTGCAAAATGGTTTATACACATCTGATTTGGACCCCACAACAAGCCTGTGAAATAGTACCTCAGTCCTAGGCATAGAGAGGCTTTCTAGGTCAATTACTTCACAGAAGGAGGAGATAATGATTACTATTAAGTGACTCACTCAAGATCAGAAACCAAGTAATCATCAGAAAAAGGATTCAAACCCAGGTTTTCTGACTCCAAATCCAGGTCTCTTTCTATGGAAACAAACTGAGCTCCAATTTGTAACTGAGATAAATGAGGCTTACTTGCTTCTAGTCACCCAACTAGTAAATATGAGAGAAGGTATTAAAACACGTTTCTTCCTAATTCCCAGTTTAGCACTCTACAATAACACTCTGTCACTGGAGGGAAAAAAACTAATGAGAAAGACTTGAGTTTTTGTCAAAGATGGGGAGATCACAGAATGTCAGGCTTAGAAGGCACCTTTTCGTTGTTGTTTCAGTCGTGTCTGACTCTCCATGACCCCATTTGGGGATTTCTTGACAGAGATACTGAATTGGTTTGCCATTTGCCTCTCCAATTCCTTGTGTAGATGAGGAAACTGAAGCCAACAGGATGAAATGACTTGCCCAGCATCACACAGCTAGCAAGTGACTCAGGCCAGATTTGACCTCACAATGATGACTTGTCATAATTCCAAGAGCAGTGCTCCATTCAATGTACCACCTAGCTGCCCCCAGAAGGCACCATAGAGTTCAACTAATCTAACCCCTTCATTCTGCAGAAACTTCCATCACTAAAGTCTTCCTTTGATTCCTCATGGATTCTAAGAGAGGATTTTGTGATTCTTGAAAATGGTGTCAACCATTTAACTGACTGTTAAAATAGAATTAAAAACAAAACAAATCAAACAATAATAGGAAAAATTGCTAAATGCTACTGTCAGATCCACATAATTGAATGATTTGGGACATGCCATTTTCCCCTGAGCCTCAGTTACACTTCTATAAAATGAAGGCATTGGAATCAATGACCTCAGATCCATTGTGGCCTCAGCAAGCAAGCGATTGAGGCCCATTTTCAGACTTCACTGAAGTCCTCAACACAGAGACTTTGTTTAGAGCTCAGAAAGGAGCTCTGAGCCTTCAGGGAAAGGCATAGGGGATGGCAAAGTAAAGAAGTTGGAACAGTGCAACCCCAAGTTTCAACCCTCTTCTGTTATTAGTTTTGTAGGAAAACTGTTTTTTCTTGGTTATAGATGCCTTGTTTCATTGGAAACATTACTTTCTTTATTAATATTTAATATTTTAATTTATTTTTTTATAAATTACATGTAATAATAAATTTCCACATAGGTTTTCCTAAATTATATGATTGAACTTATCTCGCTCCCTCCCTTCCCTTCTCCTTCCAAGGACTGGTAGACAATTCAATCTGGGTTATACATGTATTATTATGCAAAACATAATTCCATATTATTCATTTTTGTGAGCAATCTTATAAAACCCAAACTCCAAAACATTAACTGAAATAAATAATTGAAAAATCATACACTTTCATCGGCATTCTGAGTGATGGAAACATTTTTTTTTAATTTTAAACATTATTTTATTTGGTCATTTCCATACATTATTCACTGGAAACAAAGATCATTTTCTTTTCCTCCCCTCCCCCCCCACCACCTTTCCCTCTCCCATAGCCGACGCACGATTCCACTGGTTATCACATGTGTTCTTGACTCGAACCCATTTCCCTGTTGTTGGAGTTTGCATTATAGTGTTCATTTAGAGTCTCTCCTCAGTCTTATCCCCTCCAACCCTGTAGTCAAGCAGTTGCTTTTCATAGGTGTTTTTACTCCCACAGTTTATCCTCTGCTTGTGGATAGTGTTTTTTAGATCCCTGCAGATTGTTCAGGGACATTGCATTGCCACTAATGGAGAAGTCCATCACCTTCGATTGTACCACAGTGTATCAGTCTCTGTGTACAATGTTCTCCTGGTTCTGCTCCTCTCGCTCTGCATCACTTCCCGGAGGTTGTTCCAGTCTCCATGGAATTCCTCAACTTTATTATTCCTTTTAGCACAATAGTATTGTGACGGAAACATTTCGACAATATCTGAGGATCCAATATTGTTGAGTCATTTTCAGTCATGTCTGAATCTCTTTGACACTAATTTTTTTTGTGACCAAGATACTGTGGTGGTTTGTCATTTTCTCTAGCTCTTAAAGAAATTGAGGCAAACAGATTTTGTCTAGAGTCATATAGCTAGGAAGAGTCTGAGACCAGATTTGAACTCAGGAAGATAAGTCTTCCTGCCTCCAGGCTTGCTGTTCTATCCACTGCTCTGCCACCTGGCTGCCCCCTTATCAAAAATACCCATGCGCACTTTTAGGGGTACAGAATTTGGTGATGGACAACGTGTCTGTTGACTGCAGGCAGCCTTAGTTAACTTAAGTAAGTTGAATCATCAAATTGGGGTGTGTGGAGAGGGTGGTTGATGAATTTTTCTGCTCTAGAAACTAAGAAATCCACCATCAAGTGTTGTAATCAGTGTTGATGGAGAGAGTAGACACCCAAACAAAACCAGAGTATAGCATCATGGATTTAGAACTGACAGGGAGCTCATAGGTCATTGAATCCATCTTCCTCATTTATATATGAAGACAATGAGACTCAAATAATTCAAATAACTTGCTCAAGACATTGAGGTTGGATTATATCAAATATAGAATTTGAACTCAGGTCCTTTGACTCTCAAGTCAATGCCTTTTCCTTACAACTGATGCTTAATGCATTTATAATGGATTTCACATGTTATAATTTGCATGACATCCAATACTACTGCAATGAACACATGAGCTAAAACAAAGGTGTTCCTGTCTCTCCAGAACTACTATCCCCTCTTTTTCTAAGAATACTGCCAGTTTGTCCACCATGCACTTAAAGAATTTCTTCCTTTCCAGATGATTCAAAGATAATAACTACAGCTTTCATATGTGAAGCTCACTTTCCTCTAGGACAAAAAATGGATTCCATCAGCCACCTAAATGAGGAAATAAGCTGAAATTTTGACCATTTTCACTTGGGAAAATTTCCAAAGATTCTTAACTCAGGGAGTGAGATTATCTGGATTCTCACATCAGCAATTATATTCTGACAATTTATATGTCCCTGAAAGTTTGAGTTAAGGGCAGGTGAGTTATCCAATTAGAATTGGGTCACATTATACTGCCTTAGTCTAAATTTAAGTGGAGCTACAGATAGCGAAGGTCCTTTACTCAATCATTGTGGTGCAGTGTAATATCATGGATTGATGTGCTGTACCTCTAGGAAGAAAAACCAAAGTTCAAATCCCAACTCTGACATTTACAAGCTGTATAAATATGGTTGATTCCCTTGACTCCTTTGTGCCTCAATTTCCTCCTATGTAAAGTCAGGAAAATAATGTCTGACATACTTGAAGTCGTTGGGTTGTTATAAGTCTCAACTGAATAATGTAGGTGGAGTACTTTGCACTTTTTATATTTCTTCCATAAATGTCCATCATTATTTTTATTTGGCAAGTATCCCCTTTTCCTTTCTACTTCCAGCTGATGGATGACAACCAGATCTACTGAGGAGCTCTCCAGATTGATTGTTAAGATGACCAAAATAGTTGGACCGACCGTCTCACACACTGGTTATTTTGGTTCTATTGGCCAAATGTTTCACAGAATCTCAGAGTTTGGGAGTTGGAAGGGACTTTAATGGACAGTTTATCTAACCTGTGTCCAAATTACATATTATCAATGAGGTCGAAAATATTAACATCCTCTTTTCCCAACAGAGGTTAGGTTTAATCACTTTTAGATGAGTTTAATTTTAAGTGTGTTTTGTGATATATTTAATGTTTTTGTTGTTTGTTTTCACTTTTTCACAAAACTCAACCCCACCTCTTTTCAACTTCTACCCTTTGACCACTTCTTCCTCTGGGTTCAATGAGAACATTCCTTTGTGACATACCTCCATTTAATGCAAGACCATGATCATCTTGCCAGTCTCCCTCTTCTAACCATCCATCCATTCTAAGACATCCCTTTCCCTCCTTTTTCATCAAATTCAGTACATGGCACAAAGTCTTGTTTATCCTTACTCAATGGGGACCTCATTAAAAATGATATTTTCTCTGGCTGTCCCCAGTGTCCAGAATGTTCTTCCTCTTCAATGACAACTTAGTTCCTTGGCTTCCTTTAAGTCACAACTAAAACCCCACCTTCTGTCAAAAGTCTTCCTTAACCTGCCTTAATTTCAGTACCTTCTTTTTTTAGTTATTTCCTATTTATCTTGCTTTGTATGTATTTGTTTGTACATTGTCTCCCCTAATAGACTGTAAATTCCTTGGGGCCAGGAACTTTTATTTTTCTTTTTTTTGTGTGTGTGTGCTTAGCACAGTGCCCACCACATGCTGTTTCAGTTGTTCAGTCATTCAATCATGTCCAATTCTTTATGACCCCATGGACCATATTGTCCATGGGATTTTCTAAGCAATTCTGAAGCACAATAAGTGATTAGTGAATTGAATTGAAAAGATGTGGAAATTAGAGCAGCTTAGAGGCTCAGTGGATTAAGAACCAGGTCTGAAGACAGAGGGTGCTGGGTTAGAATCTTACCTCAAATACCTGCTAGCTATAGGATGCTGGGCAAATCACTTAACCACAATTGCTTAGACTTTACTGCTCTTCTGCCTTGGAACCATTACTTTAATATTTATTCTAAGACAAAAGGTAAGAGTTTTTTAAAAATTGGAATTCTCAAATACTTTGCCTTCCTAATCTCATTTCTGAGCACTTCTTTGCTCCTCAGAATACCATTAGTCTTTCCTTCCTTGCTTCCTATGGCTTGGTTGTTCTACTTATTTGATTAATTCATTTCAATCTCCTAAGCTGGTTCATCATCCATGGTCTATTGAATAAAAGTGTTGAATTTCAACCATGCTTCTAATAGTTACTGAATATGTGGTCATGAATAAGTCACTTAACCTTCTAGAGTCTTATTTTCTTCATCTGTAAACTGGGGCAATAACATATACAGTTATTATGAGGCTTAAGCAAGATAATATATGTAAAGTACTTAGAACATATTAAAGTACTATATTAATAATGGTTATGTTTATTCTTTTCTATCCTTTAATGGTGAGTATACTTCAAATCTTGATCTCAGGCCCTCTTTTTCCTACTGTTCTCTCTCCCTTGGTGACCTCTGAAACTTCAGTGGACCAATTATCATTCCTCTGCAGATGATTCCCATATCTCCATATTTGAACCTAGTTTTTTGCTAAATATTAATCCCTCATCATCCATTACTTGCTTTATTATAAAATACATAATTAAATACATATAGTAGATACATATTTTTGTTGTTATTCAGTTGTGCATGACTTTATGTGACCCCAACGACAATGTCCATTGGGTTATCTTGACAAAGGTAGTAAAGTTATTTACCGTGGCCTTCTCTCCCCAACTTACATTTCCCTTCTCATCCCAAGAGTTTTCCTAAATGAATGTGAAATCTGATTTTTTCATAACCTGCCCATGATCACATATCTGGTGAATGGATGAGGCACTTTTGGGGGGATGTATATGCCTAGCCCTTTGTTAAGTCCTATGAGTATAGGCAAAAGGTACAAAAAACAATTCTTGATCTAGAGAAATAGATTGGATCTTAGTTTCTCCTTTTTGTACTATGATGGAATGTGAAGCATGCTGCCTTTGAGTCTAATTATTGAGGATTTAACTTTGACCAGCAGGAGCTGTGGGTTTCTCTAGCATTGATTAACAAGAGTGGTCCCTAAGTTCCTGAGTCTCTTCTCCTCTCCTTTTTCCCCTTCTCCATATCTTCCCTTCTCTTCCCTCCTCTCTTCCCCTCTCCTCTCCTCTCCTCCCCTCCCTTCCATTCCCTTCTCCTTTCTCTTCTCTTTCCTTTTCTTTTTCCTTCCCTTCCCTTCCCTTCTCTCCCCTTCCCTTCCCTCCCTTCCACTTCCCTTCCCTCCCTTCCACTTCCCTCCCCTTCCCTCCCTTCCACTTCCCTTCTCTTCCATTCCCTTCCCTTCCCTTCTCTCCCCTTCCCTTTCCTCCCCTCCCCTCCCCTCGCCTTCCCTCCTTTCCACTTCCCTTCCTTCCCTTCCCTTCCCTTCCCTTCCCTTCCCTTCCCTTCCCTTCCCTTCCCTTCCCTTCCCTTCCCTTCCCTTCCTTTCCATCCTCTTCATAGATTCAGACCTAGAAAGGACCCTAGATGCTATCTAGAAAAGTAAATTTTAAAAAAATTTAAATTTAAAATATAAATTATTTAGCCAAGGTCCCCCAGGTAGTGGGGCAGATTTGAACCAAGGTCCTCATCTAAAAAATGAGGAGAAAAAACTAGGTGATTGTTAAGGGTCTTTCCAGCTCCAAATTTTATAATCATAACTGTTTTCTTTCTAAAACAAGAGTTTCTTAAAATATTACATTATTCTGTTTTTGTAATGTTCCCTATGTATTTGTACAGTTCACACACATATGTTGCACATTGGAGAGAGTACTCGACCTAGAGTCAGGAAGATGTGAGTTCAAATTTGACCTGAGGCACTTATTAGCTGTGGGACCCTTGGCAAGTCATTAAGCCCTTATTTGCCTCAGTTCCTCATCTATAAAATGAAGACACAATAGAGAGGGAAATGGTAAGGCACTCTAGAAAACATCATGGATATTGTCCATGGTGTCACATAGAGTCATACACAATTGAATAATAATAAAAAATATGTGTGTGCTGCATACTTATGTATTCTATATAATATATAGAGGTACTGTACATATAAATATATATAGAAAGAGAAGTACTAAAGACAGATAGTATATGTAATTATATAGAGACAGAAGTCTACATGTCAACATCCATATCCACATGTTTAGAAATAAATATTTACATATAAAAATAAGTGTGTATTTATGTATGCACATACAAAATCACTACCTATGAGCTGGCATTATTTGTTAAGATTCTATTCTACTATAAAGCCTTACTGTGCCCTCTCAGAGCTCTGATATAATTGCCCAGATTATGCGCTTAGGTGACATTTCATCATTCTGAGTTTAGGGACTATTGGGAAAGATTGCCTTTGTCACTCTACCTGTGTTATTTGCCTTTTCAGTCTAAAGTCATTACCCAGGTTTCAATCCATGCCTCCTGCTTCCTCTACCCTTCCTCATTAGCAATGGTGATGCCAGGAAATTCTTCTTGCTGTTTTAAGCTGGGTCTCAACTTTACTTCTGATGTCTTACAGAAAGAGCTATCTATGTTCAGCTCTTTCGAATCTTGTTTCTTCTTGGACAAAAGGTCCAATGAGGCAGGCACCCAAATGAACTTCCTTCTGCACCTTCCCCTCCTTTGGAAGGCAGTGAAGTGCTAGTTTTCAGAAAGGGAGTGTAGGAGAGGGAGAGATGGACAAAGACAGTGAGAAGGAGGCTGGAGGATTAGAAAATGACTGAGAGGAGAGAGAGAGAGAGAAAGAGAGAATCAGAGAGTGGAGAAACAGGGAGGGAAAGGGAAGAACAGATCAGAGAGAGAGAGAGAGACAGAGAGAGATGGAAAGAGAGAGAGAGAGAGACAGACAGACAGAGAGAAAGACAGATAGACAGACAGACACATAGACAGACAGACAGACAGACAGACAGAGACAGACAGACAGAGAGACAGAAAGGCAGAGAGAAAGGGAGCAAGCGAGAGAGAGAGCCAAAGCCAGAGGCAGAGCCAGGACAGCTCCTGGTCATGAGTGACAGCCTTGTGTTTAAATTACCAGTAGAATGAAGATTTGTTAGCAGATGCAAACACTTTCCTGGGGGAAATCAGAATAAATGGGATTTCACTTTCTTTCAACACATGCAAAGGAAGTCCTAAAAACCTGTGCAAGAATGTAGATTTCAGACAAATGTTGCCACTTCCTTCTTCAAGGGAGAGGGGCTAGGGACTGTTGATTGACATTATAACTGGGAGGAAGGAACACTGAGGTATTCATTAGCCAGTGACTGCTTAGGACTGCCATAGGTGACATTTTTTAAGAACTGGCTGTGGTGATGCAGCCTTATTAAATATGTTAACTCCTATGGCTGAGTGCCTCCTACCTTCTTCATTTCATTTTTCTATCTATAAATAACTATAGATTCTCTTCTTTTAATATCTCCTAGAAAATTCTTGCTGCCTAATAGATGGATTCCCTTTCCAGTTAAAATCATGGAGCTGGAGCCCTAATCAACCTTAGAGGGCATCTAATCTAACTGTTCATTTTGCAGATAGGTAAATTGAGGTCAGATAAATGAAATAACTTGCCCAGTGTGTAATTAGAAAAATCTTGTATCCTTGGACTTCATCTCCCAACATCCCTTTCCCTTTTGTCTTCATGTTTACATTTGTTATGTGTATATAGTTGGATGCCCCCCCCCCTAGATTTTTCCAGTGTGCACCACCAGGAGAGCTCTCTCTGTTTCTCTTGCCTTTTCTTTTCCTTTTTGCTTGAAGTTTATATTTAATAAATCTTATTAAATATAATACTTGGAGTATTTTGGATACTAATTTTAGTCTATATGTTAGAGTCATACAGAGTAAAAGGAACAGAAATGGAATTCAAACCCAGGCCCTCCGACCCCAAAATCAATGTGTCTTCTTTTCTATTCTGCCATTTTTTTCAGTCGCACATAACTCTTTCTGATCCCCTTTGTTTTTTTGTTTGTGTGTTTTTGTTGTGGTTGTTATTTTCCTAAAGATAGTGGAGTGGGATACTTTTTCCATCACTAGTTTATTTTACAAATGAGAAAACTCAGGCAAATAGAGTTAAATGACTTGCCCTAGGTCTCATGACTAGTAAATGTCAGAGACCAGATTTAAATTCAGGAAGATGAGTCTTCCTGACTCTTATCAACCACAACACTCAGTTAAACTACTTTACTTCTAGCTTTTCTTTCTTCCTTTACCTATATGCCAAAGCTACCAGTTTGTTCATTACCACCAGTGATCCAACATGAGAACAAGGACAGAGTAGAAATAGGCAATCAATCAATCAATCAATCACCATTTACTGAGAACTTGCTATAGACAGAGAGAGAGAGAGAGAAAGAGAGAGAGATCAGACATTGTTCTAAGTGTAACAGTTAAAAAACAAATTAAAATACAAAGCCATCACTGCTCTCAGGGAGCTTCCTATCTGGTGGGGTAACAACATGTAAACATATAACTACATTTCATATAACATAAAAACCAGGCCATTGGGGAGGAAGGAGGAAGATAATATATATGGGGAGATCAGGAAAGGTCTTTTGTTTGAAGTAACATGACAACCTTAGAAAGAGGCTGGGATCCAAAATGGCAACAGTGAGGAAGAGGCTGGGGTTCATACTGGTTTTTGATCGATCTCTGAAGGCAGAGGACGGAACGTACTTTGTGAAGAAGAGCAAAGAGACCAATTTGGGTTAGATCTTAGAGTCTGGATCTCAGGCTTTGAATCATTATCTGAACAAGAATTCAATTGTTAAAAGAGAGAGAAGGAATGAGAAAGAGACATGGTGGTGGATTACAGGCAGCTCAGCTCACCTCCCTCAACATTCCCCTCTGAACAATTTAAAAATAACCCTTCAAATTAAAATTTTATGTAATATAACCAAACATTTGGGGTACAACATTTTTGAGGAATAAGCAATGTTATAAGATTTGCAGAAAAGTCTGTGATATCAGGGTAGAGGCTAGCCCCAAATCCACACAAAACAACAGTTTTAAGAGTTCTTAGCCCAGTGACTATTAGAGAATCAGAAAACTGGTCAGAAAGAAATTATAGGGCACCTTTTCTTTGCACTGGGTACAGCTGGTGGTAATAAGCAACTCTATTGCCCATACAGAGTCTTGGGTTGCAGTTCCTGGGCAGAGTTCTAAGATCAGGGCCCCTGGTGGCAGATTCAAGACAAAGAGGACTACTAGTGTTTGTGGTTGCAGGGGACTGGGCAAACTTCCTGGGTAAAGATCAGAGCACAGACCAATCAAGAAGTGACCACACTTCACCTCAGATCATATCACTTGAAAGAACTCCAAACTTGCAGACATCTAGAATAAGCTTTGAAAAGAGCAGCATGAAAAAGCCTAAGGATTGGCACAGTGCATACCAAGCTTCAGGGGAACAGAACCCAACTTTAACATAAGTTTTAAAGTCAAGAAATATATTATAAAAATGAACAAAAAGAACTTGACCATAAAAAAAACTACTAAAGAGGCAAAGAAGACAAACTCAGAAGACAATAACATGAAAACAGTTACATACAAAGCCTCAAAGAAAAAATGCTAATTGAGCACAAACTCAATGAGAATTCCTGGAAGTTAAAGAAAAAAGAAGACAGGTAGAGGAACAAGTAGGAAAAGAAACATGGGTGGTGATAAAGAGTTTTGCTTTCAGGAAAAAAACAACAACATGGGAAGACCTATATAAATTGATTTGAAGTTAAATAAGAAGAACCAGGAGATCATTGTGATCTGTGACAGCACTGTTGTAACAATTATCAACTGTGAAAGACTTGGCTACTCTGATCATTACAATGATCCATAACATTTCCAGAGGACTCATAATTAACAAAAGCTATCCACCTCTAAAGAAAGAACTGATGAACTCTGAGTACAGATTGAAGTATAAATTTCTTCTTTTTTTTTTTTGCTTTTTGTTCCAATATGATTAGTATGGAAATGTGCTTTGTATGATTTCACATATATAATTAATATACTTTTATTATCTTTTCAGTAGGTAGGGGAAGGTTCAGAGGGAGAGAGAGAACTTGGAACTGACCATTTAAAAATAAATAAATAAACTCGTTTTAGAGAAATAAATAAGTAAAAGGAAGGGAAGAAGAGGTGGGGAGAGACACACACACAGGCAGAGAGACTTAGACACACAGATAGGGAAAGGGAGCAGAGAAGAAGAGAGACAGACCGACAGACACAAATAGAGAAAGAGAAAAGATATATATATATATATATATATATATATATATATATATATATATATATATAGAGAGAGAGAGAGAGAGAGAGAGAGAGAGAGAGAGAGAGAGAGGAAGAGAGTGAGAGAGAGGGAGGGAGAGAGAGAGAGAACTGGAATATAGTTCTTCTTACTTTAAATGTAGTCTTGTTTTCCCCATTATTCTGTGCTTCCTTCTCTATGAAATTCAATAATCATCATCTACTTTTCCTATCCCCACTATATTCAGTTATGCACAGGTGCTACAACAATACTATCCAAGCATCTGACTCCCTATTGCATTGAATCTGTCCTAGTCAATCTAGTATTCCAAGGTCTTATACCATTTCAATTTAATTTATAAAATCAATATAAAGATGAAATGGACCAGAAAGACAATTTAATCTAACTCTGTTTATAGCAGAGGAAAATGAGGCCCAAAGAAGTTACATGACTTGCCTAAGGTCATAGAGTCAGCAGCAGATAAATTCAATGACTGCCTATTATGTTCAAAGCATTATATTAGGCAAAGCAACTCTAAAGACTACAATGGTTTGATCTGAAGTCAGAGCTAAGATCCTACTCTTTAAATCCACTCAGCAAAGTCCAATTTGTATGATCCTCAAGGAGAGCCCACACATAGAAGGCCTTGGTTCCAATCGCAGCTTTTTATTCCAGGCTTCCTTTGGTCTGGCTCTGGACACCCAGCTCTTTCTATCTTTTCTTCTTCCTACTACCCTTCTTTCCTCCCTCTCTCCCTCCCTCCCTCCTCACATCCTCACTCAGATCTCAGGGAAGCTTTTAGGGAATTATAATCATTTCCTTCAAACATTTTCAACACTCACTTTGAAGAGGGATTAGCCTCATCCCATTTCACATCCATCCCATCCCCCAAGGAAGAACAAGAAGTAAGAGATAGAAGCTATGAACAGAGGTTTAATGAAGTCAGGTAGAACTTGCTAAGGATTAGAATTTCCCCACAGAGAGATGGACTGCCTTGGCAGGTGGTGGGTCCTTCCTTCATTAGTTAGTTCTCTTCAACTAAAGGTTAAAAAATCAATTGCCACTGATGGTTCAGAAACAGTACAAAAGCACTT
The DNA here is from genome assembly GCF_027887165.1 of Monodelphis domestica. Lineage (NCBI taxonomy): Eukaryota > Metazoa > Chordata > Mammalia > Didelphimorphia > Didelphidae > Monodelphis > Monodelphis domestica. The sequence goes on along the minus strand of NC_077230.1, from coordinate 407,205,520 downwards.
TGCAAACCTTTAAGCACTGCGCTCCCATCCTACCCACCCCCAACCAAAAAAAAAAAAAAAAGAAAAGAAATGAGCTCTGACTGCGGTTTGGAGGTGATCCCTCTGTAAAGACCCTTTGACGATGGTGTCCTCAGTTTCTATGGAGCTCCGCCAGTCACAAGCATCCTACCTGACTTCCTTTGATGTAGTTCCCTTTTGTCTGCTATCAGACTAGAACATTTAGCGGATGATGAAATTGTAGCTTTGGCCAAGTCTTCACAGGTGATCTATTTTGGCTGCCCTCGAACTTCTTCTTAATCTGATATCTGAAGTGAGGGAACTGAAGGGTTTAGAGATGAAAGAAAGTTTGGCTTATCCTTGTAATAAACGCAAGTCCCTCGCTAACTTCCCTAGGCATGAGTGTTCTGAATTTGGAGCCTTAGGTCTTGAGTTCATTTCCCCATTGAGTCCCTTAATGCCTGTTTGGATTTTAAACAAATCCCTAAACCTCTTGGTGTCTCGGATAATTCTCTAAAATTCTAAATTGCAAAGCCTCTGTCCCTCACAAGTAAAATGAAATTGGAGAGAGGCAATGAACAGAGTGAGAAAGATAGGTTCAAATCACTTAACCATCCACATGATCCCAGATAACTCTTCAAGAGAACAAATTGCAAAGTTGCTGCAGACTCATATTATTGGTGGAAAGAGTTTCGTTAATAGAAGGAAATTTCCTTTACAAATGTGAATGTAGGTCTGAAAAAATAAAAATAAGGTCATTGGGCTACAACAGGTGACCCCAAAGACATTTCCAGTTTGAAATCTATTATGTTATAATAGCATATTCCAACTTTATAGATATTTGACCTCACAAATTGTGTGACCTTTGACAAATCACGTAACCTCTGTCTGTTATCACTTAGCAGCCAGTGCCTGGTATATAGTAGGCTTTTAATGAACATGTTACGATGTACTAGGTGATATAGTAGATGCCAGCAATAGGAAGGAAGGAAGGAAGGAAGGAAGGAAGGAAGGAAGGAAGGAAGGAAGGAAGGAAGGAAGGAAAGAAGGAAGGAAGGAAGGAAGGAAGGAAGGAAGGAAGGAAGGAAGGAAGGAAGGAAGGAAGGAAGGAAGGAAGGAAGGAAGGAAGGAAGGAAGGAAGGAAGGAAAAATAAAGAAAAAAAGAGTTAATATTATTAAAATGACAATCCTACCTAAAAGCAGTTACTTATTCAATGCTTTATCAATCAAACCACCAAAAAACTTTCATAAAACTGAAAAAAATTATTAAAGTTCATTTGGAATAACAAAAACTCAAGGAAGGAAGGGAGGAAGGAGCACATTTATTAAGCATTTTTTATATGCTAGGTACTATGGTAAGTGCTTTACAAATATTATCTCTTTTTTATCCTCCCAGTAACCTTGGGAGTTAGGTGTGATTATTATTCCAACTTTCAAAATTAAGAAACTGAAGAAGACAAATGGGAAGCGACTTACTTTGGATCACACAATTGTATGAGGTTAGATTTGAACTCAAGCAGGCCTGACTCCAAGTCCAGTGCTCTATTCACAACACAAACTAGGTGCTAATATGGTCTATAATGATTTTAAATGGAGTTTCTCTTTCTAATTCTTGCTGCTGAGCTATGTTGAAAATATATAGAAATGGTAATGACTTACGTGGGTTTATTTTGTATCCTTCAACTTTGCTAAAGTTGTTAATTATTTAAATAATTTCAATCTGTTTTAGTTTATTTTCTAGGATTCTCTAATATACCATCATATCATCAGCAAAGAGTGATGGTTTAGTTTCTTAATTTCCTATATTAATTCCTTCATTTTCCTTTTTCTTTTATAATTGCTAAAACTAGCATTTCTACTACAATAATAAATAATAGTGGTGATAATGGGTGTTCTTGCTTCATTCCTGATCTTATTGGGAAGGATTCTAATTTATTCCCATTGCAGATAATACTTGCTGATGATTTTAAATAAATACTACATGTTATTTTTAGAAAAGATCCTTTTATTCCTATGTTTTCTAGTGTTTTTGATATGAATGAGTCTATTTTGTCAAAGGCTTCTGCATTTATTGGGATAATTATGTGATTTCTGTTAGTTTCATTACTGATATGGTAAATTATGCTGATAGTTTTTCTAATATTAAACCAGTCTTTCATTCCCAGTACACATCCCACCTGATCATAGTGAATAATGCTTGTGATATATTGCTATGGTCTCTTTGGTAGTATTTTGTTTACGATTTTTGCATCAATGTTCATTACCAAAATAGATTTGTATTTTTTCTCTGTTTTTGGAATTTTGGGCTCATGTATCAGCACTATATTTGTGTCATAAAAAGAATTTGATATGACTCCTTCCTTGCTTATTTTACCAAATGGTTTGTATAGTATTGGGATTAATTTTTTCTTTAAATGTTTGATAGAATTTACTTGTGAATTTACCTATACCTTGGGTTTTTTTCTTAGGGAGTTCATTAATGACTTGTTCTATTTCTTTTTCAGAGATGGGATTATTTGAGTATTCTGTTTCCTTTTTTTCAACCTAGGCAAATTATATTTTGTAAATAGTCATCAATTTCACCTATATTATCAGATTTATTGTCATATATTTGGGAAAAATAGCTTGTAATGATTGCTTTAATTTCCTCTTCATGGGCGGTGAAATCACCCTTTTATTTTTGATATTGATTTGTTTCTCTTCTTTCCTTTTTAAAAATCAAATTAACCAATGCTCTATTTTATTTGTTTCTTCATAGAATGAACTCCTAGTCTTATTTATTAGTTCAAGTGTTCTTTTATTTTCAAATTTATTAATTTCTCTTATTAATTTTTTGGATTTCTAATTTAGTCTTTAATTGGGGGGTTTAATTTATTCTTTTTCTAGATTTTTATTTGTATGCCCAATTCATTAATCTTCCCCGCCCCCTTTTTTATTGCTATAAGCATTCAGGAATATAAAGTTTCCCCTGAGGGCTGCTTTGTCTGTATCCCATAAATTTTTATATGTTGTCTCCTCATTGTCATTCTCTTCAATGAAATGAATGATTGTTTCTATGATTTGTTCTTTGACCCACCCACTTTGGAGAATTAGATTTTTTAGTTTCCAATTAATTTGCCTTTCCACGAACCCTTTTTAATTATAATTTTAATGGTACTATGTCCTATAAAGTTGCATTTATTATTTCTACTTTTCTGTATTTGGTTGTGAAGTTTTTATGTCCTAGTACATGGTCAGTTTTTTTGTATATGTACCATGTGCTACTGAAAAGAAAGTATATATTCCTTTTCATCCCTATTCAATTTTCATCCAGATATCTTTTAAATCTAAATTATCTAACATTTAATTCAATTCTTATTCATTTTTTATTAGGTTTATCTAGTTCTGTTAGTGGAAGGTTGAGTTCCCCACTACTATAATTTTATTATCTATTTCCTCCTGAACATCCTTTAGTTTCTTCTTTAATTATAAAGCTTTCCCAAGAGGATCATTCAATGGGCTGAGACCTTTCCCAAGTCAACTCTTTATTTCTGTGTCTGACCTTTGGGACAGATTTATAAATCTGACAAGATACAGATTCACAGTTCTAGGTCAGCTCTATTAGGAACTTTAGAGATTATCTAATCAACCTAGTCATTTCACAAATGAGGAAACTGAGGCCAGGTAGGGAAGTATTTTGCCCAAGATATTAGGGTCACTTCCTCCACACTTAAATGAAATATCTATGTAGGAGGTCCCAAATAATCTTTAAACAAATCAAATCTTGGATATCCCTGTCTTCTCTCTTGAGATTGCATATAATGACAAATTACATTTATATATAGCATTTCACATGTATTATCTTATTTGTTCTTTACAACAACCTTGTGTAGCAAAGGCTATAGATTTTCTTAGGCCTAGTTTTTAAAGATAAGGAAACAGAAGCTGAATGGGATGCAGAGTCTTGTCTAGGTCCATATAACTAGTTAGTGACTTGAGAGATAGTGATAGAAACTGAACTTAGTATTTTGTGGATAAAAGGAATACCCATAAAAAAGCTCTTTCTACCAATATAGGACAGTACTTTTTCCAAAACGTATAATCTTAGAGATTTGGCCAGAGTACTAAAAGTTTAAATGACTTCCCTAGGGTCAAACTGCCAATATATGTTAGATATGGGATTTTAATCCAATTGTCCTTGTGCCTCTCAAGTGTATGAAGTACAATTTAATTTATTCTTCACTAAAACACATTGCCAATCAAAAGTTCCAACACATGAGTGACATAGCCCTGGCCTTTTCCCATTCTGGGATATAAACAATTGGAGGCAATTAAGAGTTGGCCTTTAAATGGCTTACATGCAAGCAGGAAAAAGGAAATATGGGGTAATCCAAGTCCCTTTTATTTGTAGTTTCCTCTTCTCTTATTAACTACTTTTCTTTCCCTTTTATGCCTTGAACTTATGAATTTAATGGAAGATTTCCTATAGCTAAGTAAAAGTGACTGATGAAATGATCAGAGACTGGGGACCTCTGTCAAAAACCATCATTAGTGGCTTTAGAGTTTGAGGTCTGTTGGTCCCCATTCATATAGAAGAAACATCCAAAAATATGAATTATAAGTCAACTATTAGGCAACTTCACTAAGAAGGGAAAGGGGAGCATCTTTTATAATGAAATTCTAGGAGTTGACAGAGACAACAGAATGAACTCAAGACAGGAAACTCAAATCTGTCCTATGCACTTGATCTTACAGGTAACAAAATTGTACCAGAGTTTACTGAGTAGAGAAATGACATCGTCAAATCCACACCCAAAGAAAATTGTTTTGGCAGCTGTAGGATGGATTGAAATGGGCAGAGACTTGAGGTAGTAAGACCAATGAGAAGTTTATTAAAATAGTTGAGGGAAGAGGAAATGGTGATTCCAGACATGGCAACAACATCATTGGGAATAGAGAAAATGGACATAATCCTAATGATTTTGTGGAAATAGAAACGACAAGGTTTGCCTACTGATTGGATATGTTGGATGAGGGAGAACTAGGCATCAACAATTACAATGAAGGTAAGAACTTGGAGAAAGGAAGAATAATGCTAAATTTAGATGAAATAGGGGAATAGGGAAGGATTAGAGGACTAGATGATGATTTCTGTTTTAGACATATTGAATATGTGTAGGAGTTGAACCCAGTCAATCCTGATTTAAAAGTTAGGTCCCCAACCATTATGGCATGCTGCCTCTGCTGACAAAAAGGAAATCAAGTTTAAGTCTTACTCCTGATAATTTGTAACTGTTTGAATTTGAGCAGTCTGAGCCCGAGTTTCCTCATTTGTGATACAGGGGTGGAGAAATGTGCCAGGTGATCTTTTCCTGCTCTATTGATGGGATCCTGAGATCTTATGCCTTCATCTTCCTCCCTAGGATTTATCTCTTGAATCCTAGAGAATTGCAGTTTTCATTCAGAGGGATGAGTTGCCTCACAAGGAACTCTCCAATGAGACAAAATTAGAAAACAAGAAAAGAATACAAATCCAAAGCATTCACTGGTGGTGCTTAACAAAAATAGGAAAAAAAAAAACATCAGCAAGTCAATTGATGGCAAATTCCCTGCCATGTTTCTGATTTGTCCCTTTAGAAAAGATTCCACTTGATGCGTGGACCCCAAAGTTGTCATCTTGCATACAACAGGAAAAACAATCCCTCAGCAGTTTATGGAAGGCCACCAATTTTAATCATCTTTTATGGCCCATCTTAATTGTAGATCATGTTTAATGACAGTTTAAAAAATAAGTTATTTCTACTGACAACTTTATGACCTACTTAATATCACAGATCAGGAGTTTTATTGGGTTGCATTCTGGGTATTATACACAAACTTGGAAATCAAAGGGGGGAAAAATTACCCCTGTAATGTTATGAATTGTGCACAGGAAAATGCTGATAATGGGCTAAGAGAAGAATTGTTCCTGATTACATGGGTTACCCTGGGCTTTTATTTCTGTGTCTGGATAATAATTGCCATTTTACTGCAAAAGCTGAGTGTTGGATAAAGACTTCCCTTAAGGGGTAATTTAGTTTTATAATAAAAATAAAAAAAAAATAAAGCTCTGCCCAGGGTCAGTATTATGGAAGAGCAAGGAATATTTGTAGAAATTCCCTCCCACCTCCAACAACAGTCACCTTCCCAGAGGGCTGCTCTGCTGGATTCAGCCTGGCTATTTGAGGATTTGATTTTTTTAATACAGTACAGGAATGCAAGGGATGGGAAGAAGGATATGAAAGGCTTAATAATTATTAAATCAACTGTGCTCTAGCAACTTTGCATGGTTGAAAAAATAAATAACAAAACAAAGAAAAGGTAAAAGAAAGAAAACTTGAGTCCTAATCTTGCCTAAATATAAACAAAATTCAATTCAACCAATAATCATTAAATACTTCTTTAAGGGCAGAGTTAAAAAAAGTCAAAAAAGGACTGGGTCTAAAGTTGGAGGTCCTGGGTACAAATCCCAGCTCTGATACTTTCTACTTGGGTGGTTTTAGCAAGTCATTTAATTTCCCTGGGTTTCAGTTTCCTCACCTGTAAAATGATAGATTTGGATGAGATATTCTCTAATGTTCCTTCCAGCTCAAGAGTTATTATGTTAGGAATAGTCCCTGACTTCTAGAGCTTACATTCTGAATATAATGCATATCTTGATAGATTCTTAGGAAGTTATTTTCTTTTTCCAGACTTTATTTCCCTCCTAAATAAAATGAAGAGCTTAATCAGAGTAGGTCCAAATTTCCCTATGTATATGAATTCCCTATGTTATACTATCTTTTAAGATTCACAGAACCTAGCACAGCCCTTGACACATGATAGGCACTCAATGAATGCTGATTGATTATTTGAGGCCCCTTCTATTTTTGTATTATATCAATTGGCCACTTCTGTTCTCCACTTGGCTTCCAGAACACACTCCTATTGATGGCTTCACTGTCCAGGGATTCACTAGGCACTTAGTAGCACACAAAGTCCAACATGTAGAAGTGTGCTGTTAAAAGGGAATTTTTTGTATGAGCTTTCACCCTACTTAATGAGGCAAAATTCAGGACAAAGAGAATTTAAAGGGGCTCTTAAAATATGTTAATGTAAAAATAAGTTGAAGCTCTGATTACTGGAGATGAGCAAATGGCTCCAAAATGGCCAGCTTTCATTGATAACTTTGTAATGAGACAAAAACAATTCAGATAGGTCCGTGTCAGCAAAAAGGGTTAGGCCAGTACACCTGCGCTCCCCCCCAAGGTAGTAGGTACAAGACAATTTCCAAGCACGAACAGGAAAACAGGTAGGGGATGATTTGCTACGTGATGAATAGCAGGAAATACAAAAACTGCAGACTGGGTGATATCTCTCCCAACAGAGACTCCCACAATACTGATAGGCAATCAGAACTGGGAACAATGGGTCACTGTTTCTATATAACTTTCAATAGTTCCCTACTAGCAGGAAAGAAAAACAAACAAAAAATGAACAAAACTGATCAGGTTCAAAAAGGATCTATATTTTCCTTTGCCTACTTTTAACTAAAAGCTCTCAGAGGTTCAATAAACAAACATTTATTGAGCTTTTGCAATGTTTCCATTCTGATACTGGTATACAGAGTCATGAAAAAGCATAAAAATTTCTAATCCACTATGAAAGGAAGTTTAGCATGCTTGAAAGAAATCAGGACTTGGAGTCCAATTTTTATGACTGACCCTTGCTGACTGAGTAAACAAGGGGAACTCATTACCTCTCTTTGCCAATTTCCCCCATTGTAAAATAGAGATAATAATGGCTATAGTGTTTTGTGTCTGAAGATTTTTCCTCTTTTCCTAGGCCCAATGAGATACTAGATTAAGAGCACTTTGTGAATTTTAGAGCCCCACATAAATAGAGAAAAGGCAGTTGTTAAACCTCAAGGGGAATGAAAGGTAAGGAACATACCGAAATAAACATGATACAAGAAAAAATGTGATGGAGTAAAAGTGAAAGAAATTACAAACAAAAAGCTGCCCTTTATCTATCTCCCTATTCCTATAGCCATCATTCAAATGAAATGAAACTAATTTATTATGATCTTGTGGATGATGTTTTGTTTAAACTCTCCAGACAATTGACTGAATGATCTCATTTCAAGAAGGATTTCTTGTTTCTAGAGCTGATCACTCTCTGACCTTGAATCCACTGTGGAAGACTCTGAAAGCCACTATGAAAACCTCTGGAGATGTTGTAGAGATTTTACAATCTTAAGAGGAAAAAAAGAATGATCTTTGATATTGGAAAGACCTAAGGATAGAGGAAAGACTGGCTAACCAAATACTCAGTATGTTAACGGAAGGATGTATGTGAAACTACAGGCTGGAACATTGTTCTACTCAAGTACCTTCTAACACTGACATTTTGTAGTGCTAAGATCCTTGTCACAACTCAGAGGCAACCCTCCAATAGGACTGACCTACCTGTAGAGTACAAAAGCCCATTGGCTATCTTTGGGAACTTCCTGAATTTTGTCATATCACTTTGTTGTTGTTGGGTGCGGCTAGGCCTGAAATCAGAAAGACTCATCTATCTGCAATCCAAAGCTGGTCTCGGACATTTTTGGCTGTATGACACTTGATCTTGAGTTTCTTCATTTGTCAAATACACTGAAGAAGGAAATGGCAAACCACTCCAGTATCTCTGCCAAGAGAGCCCCAAATGGATCAATGGAGACTGGATATGACTTAAAAATGATTTAAATACAATAAAATGAGCTATAAAAAGAAATGGTAAACTGCTATATTTCCGTTAATATCTCAGAGAGAACTCTCCATTAGGGATGACCCAAGGGTAGAGTACAAAAGCCCCTCAGATATTTTTAGAAACTTCCTGAATTCTGTTTTGTTTATATTTTTTATTATTTATTTATATATAGTTTATATTATAACTTTGTTATAATACTACCTGAAATAAAAATAATTGTTTATTCTTTGAAGTTAGCAAAAATCCTCTTTCAGAACTCTAAATACTCCTGGTAGAGTTAAGGATCTACTAATCATTCACAACTTACTCTGAAATCGTTGAATGAGATTTTCATTTAATGTCTTTCAAGTACACTTGTATTTGGGTGAGTAGATATTGGAGCTTGTAACACTTTTGGAAATGGATGTACGCCCACCCCATCCAACTTCAAGAGAAAGTATCTGAAAAGTTTAAGGCAAAGAAAATATTAGAAAGATCATCAGTTCTAGATTCAGAGTATCTGGATTCAAATCTCATCTCTAGTACTTACTAGTCAATCATTTAGCAATTATTAATCACCTACCATGTTCCTATGTGTTAATCATTAGGGATACAAAGAAAGGGTAAAAAAAAAGCAATTCAGTACTTTCAAAGAACTCATTAATAGGGGAAACAGCATACAGAAAATTGTTTACAAACAAGGTATAGATAGTATAAATTGCTGTGTGACGAACTTTCTGGCCCCAGTTTCCTTTTATATAAATTCAGGGGTTAGGAGCAGTTAGGTGGCTCAGTTAATAGAGATCCAGGTCTAGAAATCTAAAGTTCTGAGTTCAAATCTAGCCTCAGACATTTCTAGCTATATGACCCTAAGCAAGTCACTTAACCTCAGTTGTCTAGGTCTTTTTTTTTTTCTTATGTTGCAGAGCTTTAAATCCATTACTGGTTTCAAACAATCCATCATAAAAACAGAATGACAGTAACTAGGGAATGCTGCAAATCAGTTGCCTAGTTCTTACAGCTCTTCTGCCTTAGAAACAATACTTAGTAGCAATTCTAAAGCAGAAGGTAAGGATTTAAATAATAATAATAAAAATAAAATAAAAGTTGGAGTAGATGTGTTCTCCTGTCCTTCCTAGATCTTTCTCTATGACTTTATAATAACAAATATTGTCAAGAAGATCCAAGTCACCTATCCTAAGCAATCAGGAACAGACCCAGTGGTCTAACAAGGTCTGCCTAGCTCCATTACACCCTGATCCCACTAGATCTCTATCTAGATTCTTTGAGAAATCAAAATATAAAAATCTGGCCTGAGAGCAATACGGTAGTATCATTGGAGCCAGATAAATAAGGAAATGAGATTAACAGGAAAAATAGGACCCAGTAGTACCAACCCACCATTTTGCATTTAAAACACTTGACAACCTAGAGCCAACTTATATTTCCAAACTTATTTCATTATGTTCCCACGTGGACATTAAACATTCTAGGCAAAACAGCTTATTTATTGTTCATTATTCCAAATCCTAGCCCCATATTTAGAAAATAACTCTGCCAGGAGTCTCTCTCCTCATTTGTATCTCAGCCCTCTTCATCAGGTTTCTTTCTCGTAGAATCCTAAGCACCCAGTTCAGGTGTTGCCTATTAGAAGTCAATACCTGGGTCCTGAATGATCCTGCCTCCTCCTCCTCCTACTCAAAAAAAAAAAAAAAAGGTTTCTCTCAACTTTGCATATCCCTTTATTTATTTGTCCTTATACATTCCCCAAAGAGTGCCAATTCCTCGAGGACAGGTATTGCTTGTCATTTTGCCTTATATCCCCATCAATTAACTTGATGTGTTTTAGTAAGAAGGCGTCTTAATAAATACCTTTTGAATTCATTTGAATCAAGACCCACTGGAGTTAAAAGCAGAAATTGATGTGGGCTGAAATTTCCCACAAATCCTGCCAAGTAGCTGTAAACAATCAAAGGAACATGGAAACAATAACTAATTGATTAGAATGGGGCCACCTTTCATATAAGACATATGGGTTGCTCAGGTTCACGATTATCAGAAAACTCCTCCTATCAATCTTTAGACACAGCCTCCGTCCTTGATTGGGTCTCAGAATACCAAGTACAGATGGCTCAGTTTCCCATGCACACAGGACTAAGTTCAAACAATGCTCAATTGCTGCCTTCCTTAGAGTATGTGATGAAAAGAGCAAAACTTGACCTAAAGCTGCCCAGGGTATTTAAGATATTATTAGCTTGTCATTTACATTTCAGTTTGCTTCCTCCCCCGTGAGCAAGCAGAGTGAACCATGGGAAAAGTGACATCGGTTCCTTGAAGACTTGAGACAAAAACTGCCCAAAGACATGACCCCTTTCTTAGTAATTAGTCAAGATAAGAAGCTACCTACCTTTCACTTTCTCACTCTCTGCCTTTACTTCCCACATCTGCTTAACTTACCTTAATTACTTACTTACAGTATGAACTACTCAGGAAACTATATTCTCTTATAATAAAGCTTTCTTCCTCACACTGGAGTCAGTTTGAGTCATCAATCAATTCTTTGTATGTCAGGTAATCAGCATAATCCCATCAGAAAGGAAAAGAGAGGGAAGACACAGAGAGGAAAGGAGGACCAAAAAAATAAGAGTGAATGGAGAGAGATATAGTCAGAGAAAGAGATATAGAGATTCATAGACTGAGAGAGAGAGAGAGAGAGAGAGAGAGAGAGACAGAGACAGAGACAGAGACAGAGACAGAGACAGAGACAGAGAGAGACAAAGAGACAGGGAAAGATACACAGAGAGAGACACAGAGAAAGAGAGACAGTGAGAGAAAGAAAAAAAGAGTCAGAGAGAGACAGAGAGAAGGAGAGAAAGTAAAGACTGGTTATAATTTAATTTAAGGTCCTATTTAACCAAGGACATGAATTAAATAGATCTCCATTTACCCACTTATAAGGAATGGATAGCCTTGATTTGCTCCTTCCCTTCCTAGGCAGGTTCATTATTACTAAATTCTAGGCAGGATGTCTCTCTCCATTTAAGCTAAACTTGGGCTACAGTTGAAGTCCCTGCCTCCTTCTTCCACCCATGGTGGATACTGTTTCAGTGCCAAAGATAAAGCTTTAATACCTCTTGATACTTCTTTGTGAATTCAGGTTTCAAACATCTGCCTTCTATGAACCTGGATTATCTTCCCCAGTCCCTCCCCCCCTTCCCAACATTCCCTAAATTCATATGAATACAGGTAATGTGGTGGGATGCTGTGTTTACTTTACAGTTACAAATTGCCCACTGAGGCAAAAAAGTTCTAATGGGATATTTAATTGCAAAAGAGATTCCAGGCTACCAGCAGTCCCTGCTTCAGCTAGCCTTTGGACAACCTGAGCAGGAGAAAAGCCTTTTTTTTTTTTCAAAGACAAGCCTTTAAGAAGTGGTAGCTCAAAGGTTTTCCAAGGCCCCATGGGAAGGAACCAATTAGATCAGAGCTTACAAGTGGAGGAGACTGACTAACAGTTGACCTGAGTGGATTAAATTGACAGCTATTAATTATTCACTTTAAGGCATGCGAGCCTGGATGTCTAACTAGATGCCGAACACTTGAGTAAAGTCTTTATTGAGCATTTACAGGGATGTGCATGCTGCTTGAGAGAGAGGGAGCGAGAGCAGATGAAATACTGAACTCGAAGTCAGAAAGACCCTGGTCCAAATCAAGCCTCCCATCCTTGCTGTGCTTTTGACCATAGGGAAACTTGTACTCTCTGTAACTCATATAATTCCTCAATAAAGAAAGGTACAATTCAAAGAAAACTAGATTTGAAGTCAGAGGACTTCTGTTCTTTATTACATGTGTGTGACCTTAGGTGAGTCATTTAACTTGTCAGTAACTCAGTTTTCCCATCTATGAAATGAAGAAATTAGAATATATGACTTCTGTGATTTATTCCAGTTCTAAATTTATATTGATATGGTATCTACTGAGTTTTATAGGGTCAAGATTGATGAATGAAATCACCATCCTGGAAGGTGCTCATGTTGATAAATCACATGCCATTTAGTTATTCTCCTGTTTTAATAGGACCATTGAACTTTCAGTTGAAAGAGATTTTAGAGTTTATCTAATTCATCTTCCCATTTTATATATGAGTAACCAAGAACCAGAGAAAAGAAGGCTTTTGTCGAGGTCATACATTTGGAAAGGAACAAAGGTGAAGTTTTAACTGGGTCCTCTTATTCCTAATCCAGGGTTATTAAAATTGGAGGGATAGAAAATCAAGCCATGGTTCTGCCTTTTGATTAGCTCTATAACATGGATTGAGGGTTGTAGCTCAGTGGTCCCAAGCCTGGAGTCAAGAAGACATTCATCTTCATAAGTTCAAATTCTGCCTCAAACATTTACTAGCTATGTGTCCTTAGGCAAATCACTGAACCCTGTTTGACTCAGTTTCCTCATCTGTTAAATGACCTGTAGAAGGACGTGGCAAACCATTCCATTATCTTTGCCAAGAAAACTCCAAATGGAGTCATGAAGAGTCAGACAGGACTGAAATAATTAAATAACAACAAATTAAACAACAACAAAACATGCATTGAACCTCTGAGCCTCAGTTTTGGTAGTCTCATCTATAAAATGAGAAAGGTGACACTTTCCCTGCCTTTCTCATTGAATACTTATGGGGATTTTTGAGGTATGATATATTTACTCATTTATTTGGATCTTGGGATCCCAGATCAAGAGCTAACAGGGATCTTAGAAGGCATCTAGTCCAATTCCTTCTATTTATAGAAAAAGAAACTGAAATCCAGAAGAACTTCAGAAATTTGTACAATATCCCATAAGTGACAAGGTGGGATTTGAACCTACAGGACCAGGTAAGGAGGATAGATCATCTCTGAAATAATCTTAAAAGGATTAATAGAAACTATCACTCCAGTTAGTTAGATCATCATTTGATTTCTGTGAAAATGTATTTACAGTTTTATTTATGGAAGTCATATTTATTTGTATACATGAACTCCCAGACTTGAGGCATTTTATAATTTTAAGTTCAAATTCCCTTTCTCTCTCTTCCTTCTGGTTATTTTAATAATATTTAGAAATGATAATTATTTTGTTTGTTTATTTTTGAATCTGGGTTTTGGAAGCTGTTCATCATATTAATCATTTTTGTTGAATCTATAAGGATTTTTTCAAAGTAGATTATCATATTGACTGGACACAAAAATATTTGCCTCCTCTTTTCCAAAGTTTAGTGGAGATGATGGACATCCTTTTTCACCAATGTATGTATTAATACAAATATAATATACATGTATACATACACATATATGATAGTGACTCACCTGATTCCCTTTGCCTGGAGTAGTGATGGAGAACATTTTAGAGATGGAGTGCTGGACCCTTTCCCCTCCTCCCCAGATGAGTGCTGTGTCCACCCCCCCTCCAGAAGGGCCAGGCATGCCCTGTGCCCCTTTACCCCACACAAGAGAGGGAGAAAGTGCTCCCACTGGACTGTTTGGTGGAGTGGTGGGTGAAGTGAGGAATACCCTCAGCCTGATAAAAGCCCCAGACCATTTAGGAGTTCAACCCTACACAGAGTTCTCCATACTTGGAGATACTTGGAGAAAATTCTCCAAGTATCTGAGACAGGGAGGAGGGCTCTAAGAGGTATATAGTGCCCCCCACCAAACCCACATTGATGGGGGGAGGCCTTCTGATTTTCCACCACTCAACTCAGAGGTGTTTTTAAATGGATGGAAAAAGGTTCATACCTTAGATACTCCCCTTTCCCCTACACCTTCTACTTTTACATGGTAATGTTTTGTTTTGTTTTGTTTTTCAGATTGTCAATTTAGATTGGGGAATTCATACAAGGAACCCAAATCTAACCAGAGTACCTGGTCATGATTCTGGTAAGACATCCCTCCTGGACTACCCTCTGTGGTTACCATTCAAGAAAATCACATACCCAGTATAGAGGACTTCATAGATGTTTGTTTTTTATTTCCTTTCTAGTTGTCAATGGAGGAGCAACCTTTTTCTTTCCTACATGGTTTTTCCCTTTTGACCTTGTAGTTTTAGAAAAATCATGCTGTTAAAATTGTGAGCATGGAAGAGTAAAGAATATAATTTTTAATAAATTAAAAAATTACTGGAGTACCTTAAACTCTTTTTAGCAGTACAAAATATGATGCTTCATAAGGTTACTCTGACCAACTCAATATTTATTGATACATTGGAGTTTTTATATATCTATTTTATAGCTACTCTTTTTCTAAAAAATCAGGTTTTTCCAGCCTTAGTTTTCTTTGCCAAATGAACTTTGAAAACAAAATTTATTGTCCCCAAAAATCAATTAGTTAATAAAAGGAGGAAGGGGAGAAAAGTAGTCATTCTCCTCTTAACAGTTTCAGTTCATTGTGTTGATATTGTAGAACAGAATTTTTATTTTTACTTTTTGAACATTTTGATAGAGACTGTTTGGTATGGTACTTTTAGAAGATAAGGACTGGTCTAGCTCTGAAGCCATTCAAAAGAGGTCACTCTCACCCATATGACAGATGAATGTAGAGTATCTTCTCCCAGAGCTGGTCCCTCCATCTTAGGTCAGTTGTACATGTTCTCAAACCCTATTTATTATACACAAACATATTTAGGGCATAAACAGAGGCTTTTTGGTAGAGGTGGAGAAGGAAGAAATTCTGCAAAAGCAAGTATGGGGATCAAGAAAGTGTTTCTGTAGTGGGTCATCTCTCCTTTTGTACTGTCTTTGTTGGTCTCTTTTTCAGTCCTTCCTCCTAAGAAATTAGGGGAAAATCAAAATCTTAGAAAAACAAATTCAGCAAACAAAAGTTTAACAAGTAAAAAATCCCAAAGAGAACAAAATGGTTAAGGATTGAACCAGTATTACTTTATTAATATATTTATATATTCTGTGATCTGTTTAATTTTTCAATTGTTTGTTATCTTCTCTTTTGAATTGCTCTGTGAAATAAATGGTTTCTTTGCTATTGTTACTTACATGCTCTTTATTTTTGCTATATAGTTTCTAAATCTTTTGAAAGTTCTTACATTTGAGGCATATTTAATTATACTGGTCTTTTTCCAATATAACTTGTCCTTTATGATAGAGTTTATTTTCATTTTTTTCCAACCCCCTAGTATTTATTTATAGAATTGGGACCTATTCATATATCTTACTGGGAAAATTTTCTTCTTTTACAGAAAAGGAGATTGAGGCTCAAATAGGTTACATGACTTGCCTAAGGTAACCCAGTTAATTAAAAATAGAGCTAGACTTTTGTCCTTTTCTCTAAATATATCATCATTTCCATTAAGTCACCCAAACTCTTTCTTTTTACCATAACATGGTTCTTATAAAGAATCCCATTAATTTGCCCCATATACCTTTCTAATCTTCTTATACCTTACTTATCACCATGTAATTTATGAATTGGTAACACTTGCCTTCTTGCTATTCCTATGGCTAGAATATTCTCCTCCTCCTTTTTTTCCTCCTCTCTTCCCTCATTTCCTTCAAGTTCCAGCTAAAGTCCCATCTTTTAAAGGAATCCTTTTCCCATCCCTCTTAATAATAGTGCCTTACCTATGTTGATTTTCTCTAATATATGCTGTACATAGATTATTTGTACATAGTTGTTTTCCTCCCTCATTAGTCTATGAGCTCCTTGAGGTCAGGGATTGTTTTGCCTTTCTTTGAGACTACAGTGCTTAATGTAAGGATTGGACACATAATAAGTATTTTGTAAACATTAATAATATACAATTATTATATAAAATAATATAAATAAAATTATTAATAAAAATAAGTAATAATAATTAATAATAAAATAAACATAAACATACTAGCTAGTGCCTTAGTCATATAAATGTCAGTTACCATTACCATCAGCATACAAGTTCCTTGAGGGCAAGTACTATTTCAATTCCATTTTTGTTTTCTGGCATATAGTAATTAATAAATTCTTGATTATTGATTTTTTATCATTAGCATCATTAGCTACTTGAGGGGAGGGGGTATCTTTTGTATCCTTTTTGTATCCTTAGTACTTGGCACAGTGACTAGCTAGTCATTTCATAAATGTTTTTTGATTGATGATGGACATGACAAGATTTTGTTTTCAAAACTAGGATTAATGTAGGAGGAGAGATTGGGATCTTGTCCCAAGAATTAATGAGTCAGGCAATCTCCATGTCTAGGGTGCTAGCTTTATTGAAAAAGGGAGGAAAGTAATGGAAGGACCATGTTGATGGAAAGACTATGTCAATGAAGGTGATGGAAATAATCTTAGAGGTTTTCCAGAATGCTTTTTGTCTTGTTTAGTTATTAAGACAGGAGCCATTTGTTTGGGTAGTTGTTGCCCTGTGTTTCCAGGAAACTGATATTGCTTTACCCATGGTTCACTCTGTTTGCCTACTTGGGAGTGGGGAGCAAAGCAAAATGTAAATAGTATGCTAATGGTATGTTAATTACCCTGGAGCAACTTACAGGTTCATTTTTGCTATTTTCTTCACGGACTTTTAGAAAGGCAGTGATTAAGGAAACAGAGCATTGTTTGAAGCTGGTCCTGTGTTACTGGGGAACTGAACCACCTGTGTTTACTATTCAAAGACCCCACTTGATGACCTAGGTTATGTCTAACGATTGATGTGAGGAGTTTTCTCACAACTGTGAATTTAAGCAGCTCAGATATTTTATAGAAAAGATTGCCCCATTCTAATCAACTAGTTATTCTTTCTCTGTTCTTCCTTTGAGTGTGTCCAGCTATTTGGCAGGGTCTGTCACACATTTCAGTCTGCATAAGAATGAAGACTTTTTTCCTCCTTCCTTTGGACATTTTATGTGGTTTCTATATTTCTGAGAAATTTATTGAACTGCATATCATTCATTTCCCCCATAATATTACATTCACTAACTTATTTTCTCTAAAATTATAAAATACATGAAAGATCCAAGATTTTATGAGTACTTGGAAATCTGGGTGTTGGTATTCCCTCCCCCAAAGAAGATTATAACCCAGATAATAATTTAATAAATAAATTCCAGGGATTTCCTTGGGGACTTTTAGAGGTTAAGTGACTCACTTTGGATCACAGAGCTCAGGAATGGCAGAAGTGGGATTTTAACCCAGGTTTACCTGATTATAAGGCAATCCTCTATCCACTACACCACACTGCCACCACTTGACAAAAACTGCCCAACAAAAAAACAGGGATTCTACAAATACCTCACGTTAGCAAACATCCTTCCCTTGCCCTGAAAACAACAGCTTGTGTGAGCAGGAAAACATTACAAACATTTCACCAATATGTTGCTGTTGGAATTTCTGTTCCCTTCATGAAGACTTGCCTAACTCACATTTGCCAGCATGGCAGCACCCATATGCATTTCAGGAGCAGATGCAGGAACCAGCTTCAAGGGAGAGGTGCTCCTTGTTTCTCTAAATCACAGATTCCTTTGAAGCCAGGTGGTTTCCAATCTGTGTGCCATGGCACCAATGTTTCTTAGAAAAATTAGTACTCTGCCAAGATGGGCTTTGAATGAAACCAGAGTCTTTGGAGTGGAACTTTATATGTTTAAACCACTTTGATGAGGTAAAATGCTAATGAAGCCTTATAGGTCACATAGATTGACTCCTTCATTTAACTGAAGAAAAAAAAAACAAAGGCAAAAATAAATTACAGAGCTATAAAGTAATATCTCCAAGGTAAACACCAGGGTAGAGCTGGATTCCAAACATAGATCCTTTTTTCTCCGACCCAATGAATCGTGCTTCTACCACACATAGATGTATCCTAATTAACTTCCTCACCTTCGGTTTCTTCTCACTAATCTATTCTTCACCAAGCTACACAAGTAATAAATAATCCTAGTATGTATTTCTGACCATGTCACTCCCTAGATCAAAAAAGTTTCCATGGTTTCATACTGCCTCTAGTATAAAAGTCACGATCATCTTACACACCATTTCAATCCTTACAATTTCCTGTGCCACCTGACCTTTTCAATTTTTTTTCCACCTTACAACAGCTTCACTGGTTGGATTAGTCCATTTTTCTACTCATTTCTCCATTATAAAGCTTCATATCTCTCACATCTATTCCTTTGCCCAGGATATTCCTCATATTTTTATCTCATATTCCTTGAATCTTTCACTCCTTTTAAAGTTCAGGAACTTACACAAGACCTCTCTTGATTCCCCTCAGCTGCTAGGGAATTCTCCCAGAAATCACTCTGTATTTATATATACAAAAAATATATATAATAAATGTAGATCTACACACATGTGTGTATACTCATACATGTATATGAATATAAATGTATATACATATACACATATACACATGAATACATGTCATGTCTATACAGCTATATATTTATAAAAGCTTATGTGTATATGTGATATACATGTTAACTTCCCTCAATAAAATGTAAGCATCCTGAGAATAAGAAGTGCTTCATTGTTATGTACATATTGTAATTATCTAGTACTGTCTAGCATATAAATTAATCTTTAAGAAATGCTTGTTAATCTCTTTTTTCCTCTTTTATCTTTTCTTCCAGATTACATATTGGCACAGTTTTCAATAATTGTTTTCTAACATTTTGCCTTCTGTGTTCTCTCCCTCCCCCCCTTTCCTTTCCTCAATAGGATCTCTCTTTCTTTGCACCCATCATAATCCAGCTGTGTCCTTAGTATGATGTGTAACACAAAATAAGCAATATATTTTCATTCACCCTTGTTCATTCATTTATTCATTCAAAAAAAATGTACCATCTGAGGGGTTTGTAATTTTGTTGTCCAATTGTTTCAGGCATGTCCAACTTTTCATGACTTCATTTCAGATTTTCTTTTTTTTTTAATATATATATTTTATTTGATCATTTCCAAGCATTATTCGTTAAAGACATAGATCATTTTCTTTTCCTCCCCCCCACCCCCCATAGCCGACGCGTAAGTCCACTGGGCATTAGATGTTTTCTTGATTTGAACCCATTGCTTTGTTGATAGTATTTGCATTAGAGAGTTCATTTAGAGTCTCTCCTCTGTCATGTCCCCTCAACCTCTGTAGTCAGAAAGTTGCTTTTTCTCGGTGTTTCCACTCCCATAGTTTATCCTTTGCTTATGAAAGGTGTTTTTTTCTCCTGGATCCCTGCAAGTTGTTCAGGGACATTACACCGCCACTAATGGAGAAGTCCATTACGTTCGATTATACCACAGTGTATTAGTCTCTGTGTACAATGTTCTCCTGGTTCTGCTCCTCTCGCTCTGCATCACTTCCTGGAGGTTGTTCCAGTCTCCATGGAACTCCTCCACTTTATTATTCCTTTTAGCACAATAGTATTCCATCACCAACATATACCACAGTTTGTTCAGCCATTCCCCAATTGATGGGCATCCCCTCGTTTTCCAGTTTTGGGCCACCACAAAGAGCACAGCTATGAATATTTTTGTACAAGTCTTTGTGTCCATTATCTCTTTGGGGTACAGACCCAGCAGTGCTATGGCTGGGTCAAAGGGTAGATATTCTTTTGTCGCCCTTTGGGCATAGTTCCAAATTGCCCTCCAGAATGGTTGGATCAGTTCACAGCTCCACCAGCAATGAATTAATGTCCCTATTTTGCCACATCCCCTCCAGCATTCATTACTTTCCTTTGCTGTTATGTTAGCCAATCTGCTAGGTGTGAGGTGATACCTCAGAGTTGTTTTGATTTGCATCTCTCTGATTATAAGAGATGTAGAACACTTCTTCATGTGCTTGTTAATAGTTTTGATTTCTTTATCTGAGAACTGCCTATCCATTTCCCTTGCCCATTTATCAATTGGAGAATGGCTTGATTTTTTGTACAATTGATTTAGCTCATTATAAATATGAGTAATTAAACCTTTGTCAGAGGTTTCTATGAAGATTTTTTCCCAATTTGTTGTTTCCCTTCTGATTTTAGTTATATTGGTTTTGTTTGTACAAAAGCTTTTTAGTTTGATGTAGTCAAAATTATTTATTTTACATTTTGTGATTCTTTCTATATCTTGCTTGGTTTTAAAGCCTTTCCCCTCCCAAAGGTCTCACATGTATACTACTCTGTGTTTACCCAATTTACTTATGGTTTCCTTCTTTATGTTTAAGTCACTCACCCATTTTGAATTTATCTTGGTGTAGGGTGTGATCTATTCCTAGTAGAGGTGTTGATCTATTCCTAGTCTCTCCCACGCTGTCTTCCAATTTTCCCAACAGTTTTTATTGAATAGTGGATTTTTGTCCCAAAAGCTGGGATCTTTGGGTTTATCGTATACTGTCTTGCTGAGGTCGCTTTCCCCCAGTCTATTCCACTGATCTTCCTTTCTGTTTCTTAGCCAGTACCAAATTGTTTTGATGACTGCTGCTTTGTAATATAGTTTTAGGTCAGGGACTGCAAGGCCCCCATCATATGTGTTTTTTTTTTCATTATTTCCCTGGATATCCTTGATCTTTTGTTCTTCCAAATGAACTTTGTTATGTTTTTTTCTAAATCAGTGAAGAAGTATTTTGGTACTTCAATGGGTATGGCACTAAATAGATAAATAAGTTTGGGTAGGATGGTCATTTTTATTATATTGGCTCGTCCTATCCATGAGCAGTTAATGTTTTTCCATTTGTTCAAGTCTAGTTTTAGTTGTGTGGCAAGTGTTTTGTAGTTGTGTTCATATAGTTCCTGTGTTTGTCTTGGGAGGTAGATTCCTAGGTATTTTATTTTGTCTAAGGTCATTTCAGATTTTCTTAACAAAGATAATAGAGTAGTTTCCAATTTTCTTTTCCAGCTCTTTTTATAGATGAGGAAAATGAGGCAAACAGGGTTAAGTGACTTACCCAGAGTCACACTTGTAGTAAGCATCTGAGGCCAGATTAGAACTCAGATGTCAATGCTTTGAAACCAGGAATTCTATGCACTATGCCAATGAGAGAGACCCAAATTGAGACTCATGAATAGAGAATGAACAATATTCTTTGATCAGAATGATTATAAAAACAACTTGCCATTGGTGCATTGTGGCACTTACTCTCTATATTCACCTAGTTCATTGAATTCATGTTGAGAAATCCCATTTCAGGAAAGATAACAGTAAGCAAGAGTTCACCAAAAGGAAGCCAAACAAGATGATGAAGGATCTCAAAATTATCCCATGTCCAATCAAAAGACAAGAAAAATGGAAGAATATTTCAATGATTGAAAGCACTAAGGCTTTTTCACTTGGAGACGGGAAGACTCAAGGAAGAGGAATAATGATAGTTGCATTCAAGAATTTGAAGAATTTTCACGTGGAAAAGGAAATTTGACTGATTCTGCATTACTTTATAGCATAAACTAGAAACAATGACTCTTAAGTTTCAAAGAGACAAATGTTAACTTGATTTTAAAGCACTTCCTTTCATAATTAAAGTCATGTAACCCATATATTGGAGATTGTGTTTTCTTCTTCATTGGTGGATTTTTAGAAAAAAAAAATAGGTGACTGTGTTTTAGGTAGATTTTAGAGAGGATTTTTGGTCAGGCATGATTTGGATTAGATTACTTCTGAGTTTCCTTCCAACATGGAGATGCTATGATTTTATGCTGAGCATTGGGATTCCAAAGAAAATAAGTAAAAGATAATTCCTGCCTTCAAAGAGTATATATTTTAACACGCAATTCAACACGAAAACTGCTATGATATATGTCTTTGTGTATATATACATATGTATATGTATATATATGTATGGGAAAAAATATATATATATATGTATTATGGGATCTATAGAACTGTAGACCAAGAAGGAACCTCAGAAACAATCCAGTCCAATTGTCCCATTTTGTAAACTTTGGTCGAGAGATGGAAAACAATTTGCCTAAGTCACAGTGACACAGCTGAGCCTTGAACAAAAAGTTCCTCAGTATTTCCACTTTACTATGTCATCACTCCAATTCAACCAGCTTTGTTGAATATCCTCCCATCCAATGGATTTACTTAGGTTTGACTCTAATTTGCCAAGTATGGGAGAAACTGCACATTTCTCTGCTTCCATTTCCTTATTTGTAAAAGAAGAAAATGTCAATGCTATCATACCACTTGCAAAAGTTAAAATGAATCTAATTCCTACAATGCTTGCAAATTCATGGGTGAGGTGTCTATAAAAGGCATTGTCATTTGGTTTCCATCAAGAGTCCATTAGTTTCCAAGGAGGCAATAAATGCATTGTTTGAAATTTCACGATGACTTAGAATGACTCAAGTATATGATGATTCATCATTGTAGGTATAGTCCGGTCAATAGAGTTCATTACCATCACCATAACTACTATCTCAGGTGACAAAAGTCAATCCATTAATATCTGTCAATTGAGAAAATACATGATGACAAAAAAGGTTCTATCATGTAATAGTTTTAAATTAATTTCTCAGACAGCTTCATATGACAGAGAAAGAGAGAGAGAGAGAGAGAGAGAGAGAGGGAGAGAGAGAGAGATTGAGGGAGAGAGAGAGATTGAGGGAGGGGGAGAGAGAGAGAAAGAGAGAGAGAGAGAGGGAGAGAGGGAGAAAGAGAGAGAGGGGGGAGAAGAGAGAGGAAGGGGGAAAGAGAGAAAGAGAGAGAGAAGAGAGAGGAGGGAGAGAGAGAGAGAGAGAGAGAGAGAGAGAGAGAGAGAGAGAGAGAGAAGAGAAAGAGAGAGAGAGAGATTGAGGGAGAGATTGAGGGAGGGGGGAGAGAAAGGGGGGAGAAAAGGGGAGAAGAGAGAGGAAGGGGGAAAGAAAGAGAGAAAGAGAAAGAGAGAGAAGAGAGAGGAGGGAGAGAGAGAGAGAGAGAGAGAGAGAGAGAGAGAGAGAGAGAGAGAGAGAGAGAGAGAGAGAGAGAGAAGTGAACCTAGAGTCAGGATGTGAATTCCTAATTCCCTCCTCTGATACTTGTTACCACTAAGACCACTGGCATGTCATATCATCTCCCTGTGCCTCAATTTTCTTATCAGTGAAATGAAGGGGTTGGACTAAATGGTGACTGAAGTCTTTTCTTATTATAGATTTGTGATTGTAAGAAACCACAGATTTGTAAAATTATATAGAACAGATCCAGCTCAGTATTCAGGAACCTTTTCCGGACACTTCCAAGATTATCAGTATCCTTCTTTAAACACAGAACCCAAATGCACTTAGGATATCAAGGATAGGTTTGCCTATTAATGAACTTAAATTTGAACTCATAAACCTCATATATTCAGTATATAACCCCAAAAGAGTCTCTGGTCCAAAAAAGAGAAAATACCATTCTTTGAAACTCAGTTTAGTGTGTTCAATTTTTCTCAACTTGACGAGATGTATGCAAAACATTGGGTATACATGCAATCAATTATCAACATCAATGAAGTTTGAGTGCTTTCATTAGTGAGAGAAACTCCATCTTCAGGAACTCTGTGCCAACACAGTAAAAAACAATCTTAAAAAAATCTTAGAAAATTAACTGCCTGAAGCTCAGAAAGGGTACAAAACTTAATGAGGGCCACATATCCAGGTCAAAAACAAAACTGGAACCCAAGTTTCCTGGCAGGAAAAAAAATTTGCAGGACCTGAATCAGGAAGACCTTAGTTCAAATTCAGGTTTAGACACTTACTAGCTGTGTGACCCTGGGTAAGTCACTTAACCTCTTTTTGCCTTCATTTTCTCATTTGTAAAATGGGGTAATAATAGTGACAGGGTTGTTATGAGGATCAAATGAAATTATAAATTAAAATGCTTAATGCAAATCATAGAAATGCAAATCAAAACAACTCTGAGATACCACCTCACAACTATCAGATTTGCTAATATGACAGCAAAGGAAAGTAATAAATGTTGGAGGGGATGTGGCAAAATACAGACATTAAGGCACTTCTGGTGAAGTTGTGAATTGATCCAACCATTCTGGGAGGCAATTTGGAACTATGCCCAAAGAGTGCTAAAAGACTGTTTGCACTTTGATCCAGCCATAGCACTGCTGGGTTTATACCCCAAAGAAAATAAGGGAAAATACTTGTACAAGAATATTCACAACTGTAGTCTTTGTGGTGGCAAAAAATTGGAAAATGAGGGGATGCCCTTCTATTGGGGAATGGCTGAATAAACTGTGGTATCTGTTGGTTATGGAATACTATTGGGTTCAAAGGAATAATGAACTGGAGGAATTCTGTGTGAACTGGAACGACCTCCAAGAACTGATGCAGAGAAAAAGGAGCAGAACCAGGAGAACATTGTACACAGAGACTGATACACTGTGGCACAATTGAAGAAATGCAATGACCCAGGACAATTTTGAGGGACTTATGAGAAAGATGCTATCCACATCCAGAGGAAAAGCTGTGGGAGTAGAAATACAGAAGAAAAACAGCTGCTTGACCACATGGGTCAATGGGGATATGATTGGGGATGTAGACTCCAAACAATCACCCTAGTGCAAATATTAATAATATGGAAATGGGTCTTGATCAATGATACAAGTAAAACCCAATGGAATTGCTCGTTGGCTATGGAACGGAGCTGGGAGGAGGGGAGGGAAAGAACATGCATCATGTAACCATGGAAAATATTCTAAATTCATCAATTAAACAAATTAAAAATGAAATAAAATGCTTTACGTACTTAATAAATGCTTGCTTCCTTTCTCAAGCCCTCCCAGTACTACATACTCTACTGTGGGGTTCTTAAATGAGCAATGAATTTCAAGAAAATGAATTTCCTTTGTAATAATATGTGTTTTATTTTATGCTTTGAAAATATTATGTTGAAGAGTTCTGCTAACTTTGATTGATGGACTAAGGGTCCCTCATACACACACACACATACACACACACACACACACACACACACACACACAAACATACACACATATACACACACATACATATACTGTTAAAAATCTCTGCCTTGACACTATCTCTCTGATGAAGGTTGTGGTGAAGACAGTGATATTAATAGTGATCATGGTAGTGACATTGCCCATATTGGTCAAAGAGAAAATCATGATAATATGGAAAATTATGTGTATAGAATTATAGATATGATGATGTCTAGTGAAGAGGAGGAGCAAAAGGAGGAAGAGGAGGAGGAAGAAGAAAAGAAAAGGAATAAGAAAAAGAAAGAAGGGGAAGGAGGAAGAGGAGGAGGAGAACATCAAGAATAAGAACAAGATAAAGAACAAGAACAAAAACAAAAAGGGGAAGAGAAGGAGGAGGAAGAAGAGGAGAAGGAATAGGAGGAGGAAGAAGAGGAGGAAAAAGAGGAGGAAAGTGGGGGGAGGAGGAGCAGCAGGAACAGAAATAGGAATTTAACCACTCTCCCCATGGCTTCATTATTTTTAACTTCTTTATCATGATATCCCCCACCTGTCCACTGTCCAATAAGTACACCCCAACCTCTTTTTCATCTTCATTTTGTGTGTTGTCCTCCTAATCAAAGAGGTGAAGAAAGTGGAAGGAAGTGAAAATTAGTTCAATTTACAAGCTGTTTAACAATAATTTACCTTCTATTTCACTTCAGGCTTCTCAAACTACTCTTCTCCCAACAACCCTAGGAGGTGAGAAGTGCACTATTATACTCATTTTGAAAAAAAAGTAAACTGAGGCTTTGAGAAGTGACTTTTCCAATATCACAACCTCAATAGTTGTCAGGAAGGCTTTATACTTCAAGTATTTGAGATCTAAGTCCAGAGCTTCCCCACTTTTACACTGTATCATCTGTAAATAATAGGCAATTGCTTAGGTAAGAGCTTAACTTTATGAACTGAAAAATCAGTTTAACAGAAGAAAGGCAAACACCAAAGAAAATCACCCTGAATCTTTCAGTCATTGCTTGCATATTTCTCAGCTCTTTAAAAATGGACTCTTTCCCAGGGAGGAGAGAGCTATTTGAGGAAAATCTTCACACTATCAGTAGTCATGTAGTATTCACAGAGATCTGTTACCTATTCACTTTCTTAAACATTTAAAATATATTGTTATTAAAATTATTACATCTACAATTGGGGTGTATGGGGTGCTCACGGAGGGGTAGTATCTCTGGTATGGAGGGCTTGTTGTGCCCTCATAGGGCAGCTCTCCAGCCACTGACCCCCACCTGACACCCAGCTCTCACTTGTGGCTCCCAGTAGCATGCGGCAGCGGCCACACCCCAGGCAACGACTTCGACAGGCCGGCTAAACCTTGTGAGGGTAGCCATCGGGTCATTGTCGACCCCTGGTGAACCAGGACTTTGCTCACCCAGCACGTGAAGACTGCTTCGGCCAAACAGAGGGAAGAAACCAATAAGAAGTTTCAACGGCTGAGATGGCAACGCAGCAAAGCACTGTGGAGTGCTTAGGGCGTGTTGGAGCACAAAGGACAACACAGCCATCCAATGCAGCTGAGGAAGTCTCTAGGTGTAACGATTTTTCGTGCCACTGGACCCAGGCTTCCAACGCCGAGAGTGGGACTGTCTCTGTGCATCGACTTTTCCACTTAAATCTCCATGCACAAGTGTCTTTGTGCACAAAAACGCACAAAGACAATCGTCTTCCTCGGTTACCGAGAGACTACTAGTATACTATATCTACGATTCCTGATTCCTGGATCATGATGGGAAATAAATACTCTTTTAATCTCTGACTACAATGGATGCAAACATTGGTGGGGTTGAGAAAAAACATTATGATGGTGGCCAGCTGTCCATTGGAGAACTTTTCTTCACTCAGTATCATGGTTTCAGACCTAGAGATAGAAGGACTCTAAGAAGTCTTCTAATGCACAGCTTTCTCATTTTTTGAGAAGGAAAATGAGACTTGAATGAAGACTTGCCCAAGTTCAAATATGTAATAAGGAGCAGAGATAACATTTGTATCATGGCTTCTTACTCCAGATTCATTGATTTTTCCATTGTTCCTTGGTTTTGATCCTTAAGTGACTGGTTCACAATTGTTCCTTGGACTCATAATTCATAGGAGATTAGTTTTGCAGATCTAGAAGAGGTCTCAGAAATTATCATTTTCAACTTCAGTTTCCACCCCATACTTCCTATTTTACAAGTAAGTAAGCTTCTCATCTGACTGCTAGGGGGGCACAATAGAGTGTTAGACCAGTTAGAAAAATGTGGGTGCAAATCACATCTCAGATATTTACTTAGCTGGGTGATTTTAGGCAAGAGACTTAATCTCTGTCTGCTTCAGTATCCTCATCTAAAAAATGGAGATAATAATAGCACCTACCTCAGAGGTTGTTGAGTTGCTTTTCAAGCCTTAATGCTCTATAGAAGGACTAGCTATATATGATTTTTTACCTTTTCTTTTGATAAGCTCTTCCAAGCTAGGATAGCTTTGCGGAAGTCAAGGTCAAGTTCACTCTACAGTGTGGTATTAGTGGAAGTTTTCTGGAACTCTGATGTCCCTTCCCATCTAATATCTCAAATCCATGTGACAAGTGAGTGATGATTAATATCAATAATATGATATCACATGCTGCTATATTAATATTTGGAAGCAACCTCAGAGATCAAACTATCCAACTTTCTCCTTGTCTTACAAGAAAAAATAATCTCAGATTAAATAATAAAAATAGCAATAACCAGCATCTTATTGTGCTGTAACTTTGCAAAAATATATATGTATGTGTATAAACATATATATATAAACTCATTGATCCTTACAAATAGATTGTGTTATGATTAAAATTTTCTTAGAGACTATATATTAATTTATAATTATTTATTAGCAAAAGTTGGGGAGAGAGAGAGAGAGAGAGAGAGAGAGAGAGAGAGAGAGAGAGAGAGAGAGAGAGAAAGATCACTTGATCTTCCTAACTAAAAAAAAGTATGCAGACCTCATAGAGCTTCTTCAGCTTCAGCTCTCAGTCACTATCAGGTTACTCTACCAAGATTGCTGCTCTCTCTACCAAGATAAGAATGCCAGTGGACTGGTAAACACTCCAGAGAGGACAGAGTGACTTACCCTGCCCAAAGAGAGCCTAAGCCACAGGGTCCTCAGAAAAAAAAAGGGGGAAATCAGTGGCAGTCTAAAGTCAACCTGTGCAATCAGGTCAGTGAGTGAACACTTGCTCTGGTCTACAAAGAAAAAAACAAGACCCCCACATCTGTGTGCTGGTTTATAAAGTCAGTCTTCCTCCTCAGAGTCTCTAATTGGATGGGCTTTACTTCAGCCTTTGTCCCTAGCTTGAATTTCATATATAACACCCACCCACCAAGACTGCCAATGGTCAGGACCTGAATTGGCCATGAGGCAATTCAGTCATATGATTCAATGGAATCGTGCCTAATAGGTGAGTTTGTTGGAATAGGAGATACCCTCCTCGTTTAATTTGCACCCCTGGAAATAGGTTCTATGATTATCCCCATTTTCAGGTGAGGAAACTGAGGCCAACAGAACTCAACTGAATCATCTAGGATCATACAACTAGTAAGTGTATGAGGCTCAATTTAAAATAAGTTTGGTTTTTTTTCCTGACTCCAGTCTTTAATCTGTATACTGTGCAACTTACCTTCTTCTGTTAGTCCCCAGTAATGAAGAAGTATATCCAATCTTCAATAATGAATCCTTTGACTCAAAATTTAGAACTGTTCCTCCTATAACACTCCGCTGTATCATCATCATCATCATCATCATCATCATCATCGTCATCATCATTATCATCATTACTTGCTACTGCTCTTGTAGATGCAAAAATATTAAAAGAAAATAAATAATAATTAAAAAACAATAAAATAAGAAAATATTGCTATTCTGCCCATAAAAGTAACATGAGAATAAATCAAGTTATACAAGACTAAAACAAACTACATATTTAAATTAAAGTAAATTAAAAACCAGAATTCTTTTGAAACTTCTTCCCTGGACCTCTGGGTGAATGTCTTTCGACTGGGCTCTGGTGTATGAGGGTCTGAATTGGAAATAAAATGAACCAACTTGCAGAGCTTCTTGAGGGAACCATTCTACTTGCACAAAGCATAAATGGCATGTCAATATCAGACCTGACGTGAAATATAGGTGGTTAGAAAAATTTAACCAGAGGCCAATTGCTGGAAATGTAAAGCATAGCCATGCATATCGAAGTCAGCAAAATACATCTATATCATTCATGTACATCTACATCTGTTTAGATAGATTTCTGTCTCTGCACTGTACGCAGTAAATAAAGCTTATAGGCATGTAAAAATCATGCACTTTGGAAAACTCAAGCTCACCCATAGCATTCTAGTTGACAGAAAGCCGTTAAAGTGTATTTGTAAATCCATGATGAGGAGAAGGAGTTGGGCTGTGAATATCTGGTTAAGAAGATGGTGCCTAAGGACAGGATGCTGATTTCTTGGCCATGGATTAAAATATAGGAAGGATGGCTCCTTGGTCAGGGATGCAGCAGATATTTAACAAGGGCTTGTAAAGAATATGTTTGCCTGGAGTCTTGCAAATTTAATAAAATGGGCTTTAAACTGAAATGGAAGGGCAATAAGGAAAGCACCTCTGTCTGTACACTGAGCTAGATACCATGTCAGTGAATGGGGAAGAATAACTGTAAAGAAACAGTAAAATTTATTTAAGAAAAAAAATTCAAGAAATCATCTAAAAACCAAATCCAAGTTAGTAAATGTTGCTGGAAAATAAAACATGCTCATTGGTGAGGAGGGGCAGTAGCAAATAAATAAGTGGCAAAAACAAAAAAAAAATCAGCAGGTACTAGATATTATAATGGAAGGAGACAGATTTGACCTCATGAGTGGAATTGAGAATTGATGGCAATTGATAGCAAGAAAACTGTGGTTATAGAAGCATTAATCTTATTGAAAAGGCAAAGGAAGGGGTGTGGGAAAGGATGTTGAGTGGTATTAAGAAGAAGAGCAATGCTATATTCAAACAAGACATACATATTTATCTGAGGAGATTCAGAAATGAGAAGGAAAGTTCAATTGATAAAGAGAAATAGAATTACAGTGAAAAGTAGACCAGATTTAGTCAGAGGACCTGGATGCAAATTTTGCTTCCAAATTTGATTTCTATCTATGCATCAGAGACTATAAATCAAGGTTTCATTTTCTCTGTCCCCATTCCAGTCTATCTTCCACTCAACTATCAAATTGACCTTTTTAAAACTTGAGTCTAACTGTCAATCCCACTCTTCATTTAATAGTTTCCAATGGCTCTCTCTTACCTCTTGGATCAAATATAAAATCCTTTGTTTGGCTTTAATTTCATAATCTGGCTTCTACATTATTGTCTTGTTTTTTTAATGGAGTGAATGTTGCTTTACCAGTTCGAATTAACTCATTCTCTGTACTTTAGTCTCTTAAAGTGTTATCTGGAGCACTTAAAGGTTAATTAAACTGTCCAAAGTCAAAGCACCAGTATATTTCAGAAGTAGAGTCTGAATCCAAGTCTTCCTGTCTTTGTCTTTTGATCTGATCTTTCTACACTCTATCTGATGCCCAATTAAAGGGATATACTTTCAGATTTTCAAGTGTGCATTTTTAATGCCATCTCCTCATAATAATGTGAGCTCATAGAAGGGCAGAATTGTTGTTTTTGCCTTTTATTTTTTCATTCATTCATTCATTTATGTTTTGTTTGGCCATGTATTTGTTTGTGTAGGGTCATCATGATGGAGTGCTTAATTAATAATAATTTACTAACTAGGTGATTTCTGAGGCTCTACCTAGCTCTTAATATGATTCTAAGATCAAGGGAGAACAAAAATGATGAAGACTCGAGAAAAAGGACACGGGTGAGCTATTTGGAAAACATCACAAACCTGGCAAAGAGTTTTCATACAGTATAAGGACTTCAAATAGTTATATGTTGGAGTTTTCCTATAAGAAAAGATTTTTATAGACTTATGTGTATGTAAAAGGAAGCTATCTACCAATTTCAATTTTAAAAAGACATGTACAGAAAGTGGACACAGGAACAATTCAAGTCTATAACCTTCTTAAAAAACAAACAAACAAAAAACTTTGTTGGTCCTCGAACCTTCCACTGTTAATGTATTGTCCAAACTTCCTTTTAGCTGCTTTGTATTACTTTGCATTTGTTCTCTTTGTATTTATTCAACATAGAAAATGTGTGTGTGTATGTGTGAGTATTTATAGAAAATATTTATTTTTGCCTGCAGTGGTAAATAAGCCCATTGGGAATAGAGCTTATTCCATTCCTTGTTTTTCTATTCCCAGTATCTGGCATATAGTGGGCCCTTCATTTAAATATTTGTTAAATGATTTTTGATTGGTTGGTTGATAGCTAATGGAGCATGAACATGAAAGTTCTGTATGGAGCTGGAAGAATAGTTTCAGAAGTATGAAAGCTCAGAATAAGTAGAAATTGGCAAGGAGAACAAAGGACAATGACACTCCCTCTTGGACAATATTGGGGAAAGGAGAAGAATCAGAAAAAGGATGGAAACTCTGCTTCAAAAGGAATGAGTTAATGAGGATTGATGCTAGAGAAAAGTCAGAATTTCTGGGATATCATTTTGTTTCTGTTCTCTCTGCCAAAAAGAATAATCTTTAAATTGGAAAGGAAAGAACAGAAAGTTCAACTCCAAGATAAGTAGGGAGATGAATTCAAATCTGCAGGCTCAAACAGGATATAACCCATGATAATGAAGGAACTGGGAGATTCAATTTCTCAGCTACTTGCAGGGATATTTGAAAGGTCATGTAGAATCAGAGGTTCCACAGGACTGGATAAGGGAAAGTATTGTTGATTATTATTTTTTCAAACAGATAAGAGAGAGGACTCTGAAAACTATAATCCATTTGACTTCAATTCCTGGTAAAATTATAGGACATGGAATTTGTGAAATATAAATGTGTATATTTCAAAACTACCACAAAAGCTATAGAGAGATTAAGAGGGATGAACCTGAGAAATGCCTTTGAGACTTAACAATCTAGAGATCACTGGTAATGTGGGTGGAAGCAGTTTCAATTTATGGTGCCAGTGAGACATGTGATTACAAGAAGCTGAGAAGAGAGTGAAAATGAAGAGGTAGAGGTAGGAGGCAAGAAGTGAAGACAACATGAATGTAAATGTAGTCTGTGTGAAGGGAAATATGGTACTTCAACCTAGGTAGGTAGTAATCCTGCTGTCCCTTGGTCCTAGTCAAACTACATACCTGGAATATTTTGTTAATTTCTGTGTACTACAATTGAGAAAGGACATTGAGATAAAGAGAACAACTAGGTTGGTCAAGGACCCCTAAAACATGAGTCAGCCTGGAAAAAATAAAACTCTATCAAGAACTTTTCTCTGCAAATATTTGCAAGACTGTCATGTAGGGAAAGGATCAAATTCGTTCTACTTGACCCCAGAAGACAGAATCAGGAGAAGTGAGGAAAAGTTATAGGAAGCAAAGGAAATTTTCATAATAAGAGCTACCAAAAAGTGAAAGAGGTTACCTTGAGAGGTAGTGGGTTTCCCCTTAATAAAGATCTTCAAGGAAATGCTGAGTAACTATTTTCTGGAAATATTATAGAAGGGTTCAAGTATGTATAAGTGGAATTTTGAACCCTTGGACTTAATCCCCCCAAAGTCCTTCAGTATTTCCCAGAATTACTCTAATCTCTCCACCACGTTGTGTGGTCACACATTTGTATTTAAGTTTGTTCCTCCCTTTCTCTCTTCTTTTTGCTAGTGGGCTGGGTTTAGGTAGTTCTTTTACTTTAGTTATAATTAATAAAACTTTTAAAATATAATAGTTATTGAATAATAATTTAAAAACCCACAAATATTAATCTTCTTAGATCCTTTCTAATTCTGTATTACTGATACCTTTCTAGATCACTGACTCAAGAATTAGACTGGATTAAAGTTCTTCATCAGGTGTCTATTCCTTATGTGACTCTGAAAAAGATACAACATCCTTGAGTCTCAGTTTCCTCATCTGTGAAATTAGAGAGTAGATGACCACTGAGATCCTTTTTCTTCTAAAGTTATTTTTCTATGATGAACCTCTGATTATATGGTTTTAACTTTTAGTTCATCTCCACAATAAAAATTCAGATAACTTTATATTTCAGTGTTATAAAATACTTGCTACAACATTATTTTATGTATTTAATTTTATTAATATAGATGTTTATATAACCCTGTTATATATACATATATTAAAATATGTACATATAACATAGAAAACAAGATACACATATAGAAAACAAAGGTTTTATATATATATATAAATGTGTATACATATATAACTTCAAGTAAACCAATTCTTTCACTCAAGAATGAAAAAGAAAATGGATAAAGCATATTTCAGTTAAACTAAGCAACAAGTCAACCATCTGGTGGTATAGAAAATATTCCATGCCCAGAGTTCCCTATCTTTTCAATAAAGAAGGTAAGAACATATTCCTATTTCTTTTTCAGGGATATACCTCTTCATTATAATTTGTAATATTAAAGACTGCCT
Organism: Monodelphis domestica; assembly: GCF_027887165.1. Classification (NCBI taxonomy): domain Eukaryota; kingdom Metazoa; phylum Chordata; class Mammalia; order Didelphimorphia; family Didelphidae; genus Monodelphis; species Monodelphis domestica. Next base: position 407,171,352 of record NC_077230.1, on the reverse strand, counting down.
GCCCTTTGATCCAGCCATATCACTGCTGGGCTTATACCCCAAAGGGATTATAAGGAAAAAGACTTGTACAAAAATATTCACAGCCTCACTCTTTGTGGTGGCAAAAGATTGGAAAATGAGGGGATGCCCTTTGATTGGGGAATGGCTGAATAAACTGTGGTATCTGATGGTGATGGAATACTATTGTGTTCAAAGGAATAATGAACTGGAGGAATTCCATGTGAACTGGAAGATCCTCCAGGAAGTGATGCAGAGTGAAAGGAGCAGAACCAGGAGAACCTTGTACACAAAGACTGATACACTGTGGTACAATCAAAAGTAATGGACTTCTCTACTAGCAGCAATGCAATGATCTAGGACAATTCTGAGGGACTTATGAGAAAGATGCCATCCACATCCAGAGAAAGAACTGTGGGAGCAGAAACACAAAAGGAAAACAACTGCTTGATCACATAGGTCAATGGGGATATGATTGGGGATGTAGGATGTAGACTCTAATGAACACCCTAGTGCAAATATTAATAATATATAAATAGGTCTTGATCAATGACACATGTAAAACTCAGTGGAAATGCTCATTGGTTATGTGAGGGGAGTGAGGGTGGGGAGGAAAAGAACATGAATCATGTAACCATGGAAAAATATTGTAAATTAATTAATTAAATGAACTTAAAATATATATGTGTGTGTGTGTTTATACACACAAAGAATAAAAGTATATAATTTATAACATTTAATTTATTTTCTTTGGGGGATTTCTAATTATATTAATGCAACCATATATGTTTTTCCCAATGCCTCTTACTTTACTTGGCACCAGCTTGTGTAAGTCTTGCCATGTATCTATGAATTCCTCATATCCATCATCATCCATAGCACAGTAATATCCCATTACATTACTAGATTACAATGCTTTCATCCATTCTCCAATCAATAAGCAAGCTACTTAATTTCCAGTCTTGACTTTGTTGTTTGTTATTACAAAACATTTTATGACATAATACATTTTCAGTCTTGCAAACAATGTCATTTCTCTAGAGTAGTTATGTTTATATCAGTATGCCTCCACCAAAAGACAGGTTCCAGATTGTCAATGGCACATTTTAATTCTTCAGAGTTATATGATTTTATCAGGATGGATATTCCATGTGCTGATCAATATTAATTCATGAATTAATGGATGAATGAATGGGTGGAAATAAGGACATTTATTGAGGATTTACTTAACTCTTAAAACTATATTAGGTTAAAGAGAGAGAGAGTACTTGCTCTCAAATAACTTTATTAAATAAAACAATATATTATAAAGCTTATTTCCTGGGTTGCCAGAGGGTTCAAGGGTAAAGTGATGGGGTGTATGGCAAGGTCTAGAATATCATTAAGGAACATTGGAAGGTTATATGACAGCTCTTTGGGGTTTAGGGAATAAGAACAAGGAATACCATAAGGAATGTGGTCTTCCATCTTAGCCAACTTTCAGCAAAAGGTTATACTTGGTAACTCTTAGTTCATCCAAGTAATATGAATAATATATTACTCATTCCTCCCCTAGTTATGAGATGTTTCTGCAGACAGACTGTCACTCTATGGTCAACCTTGTAAGAGTCAAACTGGTCCCGATTCAACAGCTCTGCAGGTTGTTATTAAGTACTAAAATTGGATGATATCTTTCAGGTCTTGGGTTCTGCTGCTATTCATTCAAGAACCCACTGAGGCATAAGAAAAAGACTCCAGTAGAAATGATGAAAAACACCCAAAGAGATTTTTATCATAATCTCTTGGTATAATCTGATGCATGTACCCTCTTATAATATCCATCAATTTATCCATCCCTCAGAGGTATGTCTTCATATGGAAGCCTGTGTGGATGCCTGGCACTAAGCCACCCAAACTCCTATCACTAAGAGTCAGTCAGGACACAAAATACTGTTTTTTCTTTCTTTCATTTCAAGCAGAAATGCTGCCTCACTGGGTTTGGATCTATTGATTAGTCCCTGTTAGTCAAGTCTTGCTTGCTTTCTTTTATTCCCTCTTACACTGTTTTTTAATACAGCAATTGGAAAACACAATCCAAAATGTTATAAGCTCTAACAGCCTGATAAGAGGCACTCATCCATGTACTAGAAATGAGTTGAAATTCATTCTAGAAGAACAGTAAAGAAGGTTAATGTGAATCATTTTCCATCTGTAAAATTTTGAAAGAGGAATAAGAAAGGGAAAGAGAATAGTCATTTTTAAGCACCTACTATGTTCTAGACATTATACTAAATGTTTTACAAATATTACTTCATTTGATCTTGAGGTCTCTTCAAAAGGGATAATGCTCTCAATAGCACCCTTATAGTGACCCCATGGAAGCTTAGTTTCAATTTCTTGCTAACAATTGTTACTATAAATAACAAGTGCAAAAGACATCAAGGTTGCCATGTTCTCATTTGTTCTTCACAATAACCCAGTGTGGCAGGTACTTCAGGTGGTATTATCCCTTTTTTGCATTAAGTACAGAGGGAAGGTGAGGAGTGATGGAATGAGACTGGACTGAATGAAATCTTACTGAAAATTCATGAAAGAAGAAAGAAAGAGTCATATTCTTTGAAGACAAAACTTCAGACATTATTGATGAGTTAGGAGTGTGGCTTAGTGGAAAAAAAGTGTTGGACCTGAAGTCTGAAAGAACTAGTTTCAAATCTCACTCCTACCACAAAATGGTTCAGTGGCCCATATCTCTTCAGTTTCTCACTTTTGCTAAATGGAAAATAGGGATAGAATTATCCACATTATATACATATATAATGTGTACACAATTGTCATTCTCGGTCACCAAGAGACTACCACTAATGTGTACATACATATATCATATATAATATGTATGTATATAATGTGGATTATTTTATTCCTATTTTCTATGTAAGTAAAATGTATATATAGAGAGTATAAATATATATAAAGTATGAAGTAAAAATATGTAAAGTATAAATGTGTGTATATACATATATATAGAGAGAGGGAGAATGAGAAAAAGAGAAAGAGTATAAATATATATAGAGAGAGGGGAATGAGAAAAAGAGAAAGAGAAAGAGTATAAATATAAATAGAGAGGGGAATGAGAAAAAGAGAAAGAGAAAGAGTATAAATATATATAAAGTATAAAGTAAAAATATATAAAGTATAAATGTGTGTATATACATATACATATAGAGAGAGGGAGAATGAGAAAAAGAGAAAGAGTATAAATATATATATATAAATAGAGAGGGGAATGAGAAAAAGAAAAAGAGTATAAATATATATATAGAGAGAGAGGGGAATGAGAAAAAGAAAGAGAAAGAGTATAAATATATATAAAGTATAAAGTAAAAATATATAAAGTATAAATGTGTGTATATAGAGAGAGAGGGAGAATGAGAAAAAGAGAGAGAAAGAGAGAGTATAAATATATATAAAGTAAAAAATAAATGAAGTATAAATGTGCATATATGTATATATATAGAGAGAGAGAGAATGAGAAAAAGAGAGAATATAATTGTCCCATTTCATATGCAACACCTCTAAGAAGCTTATTGTGGGTCCTACTATACCTTGCAAGAGCAAGAAATAAAGTTTCAGTGTTTTTCTCTCAACTGCCCACCCCCAATCTCCATCCAACCTCTGAATTAATTCTATGCCCAGTCCTGGGCAGACCTGTATTCAGAATGCTAAAGGCCTGGAGGAACATGGAGTGGAATGGGAAATTATTCTTCTTTCCATCCTTGCCTTCTAGCTGTATTTACGGCAGTGACATCCCAGCCTGATTTACAGAGCCAGCTCCAGGAGGAGGGATGTAGAAGGAAACTCTATTAGCAAAGGGGTCAGAACAAAGCCTTTAAAGTTAACATAAGAACCTGGACGTTATTCCAGAGGAAGGGGAGAAGCCTGGCCAGGTTATCAGAATGGATGTGTATGTGTGTGTATCTGAGTGCTTGCAAGGGAGGACAGCCATGAAATATAGAAATGGTCTCTACTTTATGTCAGCACATAAAAAGTAAATCAGTGAACACATTTTGAACTATGAAACCATTTAAGATCCCAGATCACCACCTGAATACACAGATAGAGGAATGAAACTTCGAAAGGTAAATTTATTATTATTTTTTAAGGCCTGCAAAGTCTTAAATTCTAGGTTCCCTCTTTCCTGGGTGACAGTCATAATGGCCCATGTCATAAGTGGTCTGTCAGGGGTGTTTGGAACAGACGAAGAAGGAGGTATATTCATTCTTCCCCCTTTTCATCATGAAGAAAAGATACTGTTCAGAAGTACTGACTGCCTAACCTTGCAAGACCCAGTGATGGTGGCCAATACTTTGGAAAGAACGTTGGATTAGCAATGAATAGACCTGGGTTCAAATTCAGATTCTGACCCTTACTTGTATGACCTTGGCTATATTATAACAGCTCCCTAGACTTCAGTTTCTTTATCTATAAAAGGAATGGGTTAGATTGCATGACCTTGGAAATTATTTTCTGAAACTATGATCTCAATATCAATTTCTTTAAAGTTTACCAAGCACTATATTATGCTATACTGTCTCATTTAAACTTCATAATAACAGGTGAGGTCTGAGATATACCTCATAGGTAATTTCATCCTCATTTTAGAAATGAAAGAAAAATATTTCAGAGCTTCTTAGCCTATTAGTGTCATAGATCCTTTAGGGAGTCTGGCAAAGTCTATGAATCTCTTCCCAGAATCCTGTTTTCAAATGTAAAATAGAGAAGATTATGAAGGAAATTACAAAGGATTACAAAAGAAATTATAAATAAAATTATTTATATGGAAATAAAATTTCTTTAATAATTTAATAATTAATAATTAATGAATTTAAATTCATGTAATAAATAGCTAATACATAAATTTGTTTTCTCATTCAAAAATTTTAAATGTACTTATTTATTTGTTGATTTGTTACATCAAAATGCCCAGGTATATCCCTTCCTTCATCCTCTCCCCTTATTAAAGAAAGTCATCATTTCACAAAAAGATATATGTATAAATAAAATAATGGTTCTCTTATTTCTATTTACCAGTTATTTCTCTGGAAACTTAATTAATAAATAAGTAAACTTCATGGAGAGCCTCTTTGAAATAAGAGATCTATGTACTATTGCTTAAGAAACTCTTATTTATCCCTGCACATCTGCCTCAAGGTTTCCTTGAGCTAAAAATTTAGCTCAAATTCTACCTACTTTATGAGGCCTTTCTCTGTCCAAGCCCCATCTGATAATGAGTTTCCTCCTAGATTGTCCTCCATCTAATCTGTATATATCTTATATAGACTTAATTGTTTACATGTAATCTCCTCCATTAGGAAGTATGCTCCATGAGAGCAGGAGCAGTATTAAAAAAAACTCTTTGTATCCTCAGATCTCAACGTAGTGTCTGATACATAGTAAGTATTTAATAAACCACTTGACTTAAAAGTGACTTCCCCAGGGGGGCAGCTGGGTGGCTCAGTGGATTGAGAGCCAGGCCTAGAGACAGGAAGTCCTAAGTTCAAGTCTGGCCTCAGACACTTCCCAGCTGTGTAACCCTGGGCAAGTCACTTGACTCCCATTGCCTAGCCCTTACTGCTCTTCTGCCTTGGAGCCAATACACAGTATTGAGTCCAAGATGGAAGCTGAATAGCTTAGTGGATTGAGAGCCAGGCCTAGAGACAGGAGGTCCTAGGTTCAAGTCTGGCCTCAGACACTTCCCAGATGTGTGACCCTGGGCAAGTCACTTGACCCCCATTGCCTAGCCCTTACTACTCTTCTGCCTTGGAGCCAATACACAGTATTGAGTCCAAGATGGAAGGTAAGGGTTTAAAAAAAAGTGACTTCCCCAGGGTCAGTCAGCCCATAAGAGACAAAGGCAGTTTTTGACCCCAAATTGTATGACTCCATGTTCAGTAGCTTTATCCATTATGTTACACTGTCTTCTTTTAAGTATCTGGTAGGATCTAGAGCTGGACAAGACCTTAGAACGTGTACATTCCAAAATCATGCTTCTTACTGATGAGAAAAATCTTATCCAAGGTCATCTCTTCATAAGTAGGAAGCTACCAAAAACAAACAAATAAATAAATAAAGATCCCTGGGGCCAACTACAGTAATTAGTGACCATATCACCTCCTTTGTAAATACTTCTAGATATTAGGATGATCATTGTTTCCTATTCCTCAAGCCTGGGTGTCATCATCATGTAAGACAGCAAAGTAACTTTGAGAAATGATAGAGAAGTCTCTCCAAATCCCTCAAGGTAGCTGGAATCACCAGGAATGCCTTAAGCAAAATTGTTAAGGAGACATGGATAGTCTCAGTGTTCCCAGAATCTCATTTTGATGCTCTTTCTCCCCTGGGCTCTCCTTACATACAACCCTTCAACCTTCTTACAACACACAATTGCCTTGTTCTAACCCGATACTAAAATCAGACTATATCAGAACTGGAAAGGGCCAGTGAGCCTAGCTAGAAAGGATCTAAGAACCCAGAATGTCAGAACTGAAAGGAACCTTTAAATAGAGAATGTCTGAGCCCTGAGGGCCCCCAGTTAATTTCTAGTCCACTATCTTCATTTTACAGATAGAGAAACCAAGGTCCAGAGTGATGAGGTGACTAATCTGAGGCCATTCAAGTAATCATTTGAATATTCAGGCACCAATGCTCTGTTCAGGAAGAAATTTGCTATTAGGCATTTATGCCTTAGTTTGAATTTAAATCATTTGGTTCTATCTCTAAGATGCTCTTGCTTTTGAAGTAATGATGCTTATTGTGAAACAAAGACAGTGGTTGCATTAATGGCATTTGATGCACAAGTGGAATAAATATCCACCACCCTCAAATTGGCAGCAACCATAAAAGCTAATTATTATTCCTGCTTCTGACCAGAATCATTTGTTGTTTTGTCATTCCAGTTCTGTCCAACTCTATGTTCTCCGTTTGGCATTTCCTTGGCAAAGATACTGGAGAGGTTTGGCATTTTTTTCCTCCAGATCATTTTACACAGAAGGAAATTGAGGTAAATGGCAATTTGCCCAGGTTCATATCATTAGAAAGTATCTGAAACCAGATTTTGAATTCAGGAAAATTAGTCTCCTGACTAGAGTCCCTGAACTGTATCTGCTGCATCACCTACCTACCCAACCTGAATCGCAAACAAACTATATAAAAAGGGAAGCCAGAAGACATGGATTCTATTCTTGGGGTTACAACTGTGGAATCTCAGGCAAATCCCTGAAACTTTTTCAGGTCTATATTTTCTCATCTGTAAATTGTACAGAGGAAAATAGTAATGAATTTGGAATCAGAAGATCAAGATTTCATATCCTTTCTCTGTCTTTTCCTGTCTATGTGAACTCAGTAAAATATGTTATTGGGCTTCAATTTCCTCAGGTCAGTTGCTTATGTAATGGTGGAGATCAATTGTGTCAAACAATCAATGACCTCATCCTTCATAAGATGATGAGATCCTAACCTTGTTAGCTTTGCCATCTGAAAACACCCAATCAACCAACCAAACATGTGGATCTGAGGGACCAAAGAATACATATCTCTATCAAATCAATTAATCAATGGCCAACTTCAGACTAAGTTTGAAAAGTCCTCAATCAGTGATAAATCCATACAGACCATTGGATGAAAAGAATGGTGTTGAGCCAGAACACAACCTCCAATTCCCTTTAAATACCTACAAATTCTCAGGGAAGATATAGTAGCTAAGTGTGGGGGTCTAGCCTGCCAGGTCAATATAAATTTGGGAGATTGCATCTGGAGAATTTGCCACAAATCAATCTATCATTTAATTATTCAATAAGCATGTATTACACAATTTGTGCTGGGTACAGAGACAGATACTGAGGACACAAGGTGAAAAGTGACATTGGTCTTTGCCCTTAAGGATCTTGTATTGTCCATGGGGAGATATATAAGGAATTATATGTAAATATACAACTATATGACGAACAAATACAAAATAAGCACAAGGTAAGTTAGCAGTTAGAAGTAAAGAACTATGTTAGGGGAAAGAGAAGAGGGAGGACACTCTAGAAATGGGTCACAACCAGTGCAAATGAATGGAGATGGGTGATTATGCATAAATAACAGAGAAAAGGCTAATTTGTCCAGAGTATAAAGTAGAATAAAGGAGTAATGATTATAAAAAATAGGGTAGATGATGATTTAAATCTCAAAATCCAATCAATCATTGATCAAACAATAAACTTTTATTGAATTATGAGCCCGTTGTCATGGGATGTATGATAAAGAAGAAAAAGACAAGAATGAAATAATATCTGCCCTCAAGGGATTTACTTTCTCCTGGTGGAGGCAGGGGAGAACCATGTCTATAAATATATACAAAATAGACACAAGAGATTTTGAAAGGGGGTAGTCACATGCATCAAGAAAGATTTCATGAAGAAAATGCTGATTGAGTAGTTATGAAAGAAATAAGGGGTTTTAAGAGGAGATGGTGAGGAGGGAACAAATTTAGATATGGGCAGTATCTGGTAAGAAGCAAGTTTGGAATGAAAAGGGGAGGGATGTATAATAAGGTTGGAAAGGGAGGGAGGGTCAGATCAATTTACCCCCAAGGCTCTTTTATATCTCTAAAGATATGAATCTCTAAAGATAGGAGCTAGTATTTGTACAGCACACTGAGCATAACTTATTTTATTTGATCCTCACAACAATCCAGTGATGTAGCTGAAGATAAGCTACTTGTCCATGCTTTGAATTTAGGTCTTCTTTGTATGAAATCCAGTCCTAATTATAATTTATAGATAATTTGTCCATCTGCTCCTTACTTTATCCTAGTATCATGTGGTTCTCTCTGGAACTCAGTTTCTTCAATTTGTTAAATGAGGACAATCATATCTACACTTAGGAACAACTAGTTGGCATAGTACAGAGTGCAAAGTCTAACATCAGGAAGACTCATCTTCCTGAATGCAAATCTGGCTTTAAATACTTATTAGCAGTATGACCTTGGACAAGTCATTTAACCCTATTTTTCTCAGTTCTATGAAATGAGGTAGAGAAGGCAATGGCAAACCGCTCCAGTAACTTTCCCAAGAAAACACTAAGGGGATCAACAAAGAGTCTGGCATGACTAACCACAATGTATCTTGACTTACACCCACAGAGAATAGTTGAGTACCAAATCAGATGCTGGATTGGAAAGTCCTTTGTAAATAAATGTCTAAGAAAGTAGTTTGTTGTTTAGACTCCAGTTCAAGCTCCCACTGAAGAAAGCCTCTCTCTCTCATTACATATCACCATCTGCCCAACAACTTATGCCTCAAAGAGTTGTCTGGGGTCATACAGTCAGCACTTGTCAGAGACAGGGACTTGAACCCAGATTTTTCTAAATTCTGAGCCTGGCTTTCGTTTTGCTCTGCTAATGATAGACGTTATTATTGGCATCATTGCTCTTTGAAATCATGTAGAGAAAGGGAGAAGTGAATCCTGAACAGAAGTGTTGGAGAATGTTCACAGTTAGAAGAATCATTCCAAAGCTGGGTGATATGGAGCAGTGGAAAGAAATGAGACTGTGAGAGCCCAAGTGACAAAAAATAGGAATTATATTCAACAGGTTATCTTCCGCCCATTTCAACATGCATATTTAATTCTCATGCACAGAAATAAAATAATTATATGACATATCCCAAGAGTCTTAGTGTATATCCCTTTGAAAAGTGACTTGCATATAGAAGGTACTTAATAAGTGATAGTTAAATTGAAATCAATTAAAGGATTTGAAGAGAGAGAGGAAGAAGAAGAAAGAGGAAAATTATCTTAGCCAAATGAAAGGAAGCAATGAATAGAAAATAACTCTCTTCTAGTCTCTCAAGAAAAGAGTCAGTTGGAGTATGAGTGAACTGGCAAAGGGAAGGATTTTAATAGGATCTAAGAAAAAGTAAGTTTTGATTCAGTTGCAAGAGGGCTTACCCATCTCTGGGAGAAGTACATTCACTTAGGAGGAGAGAAGTATACTATAATGGGAGGTTTGGGAAATGGGGAACCTTACATTGGGTAGAATCTGCATTTATTTGGTATTTAGAAAGACTACTCCTACTGAGAGAGTGTTGCTTCTCCATAAATAGCACTGTGCCTCAGAATAAGAAGACTCAGAACACCTCCAGGCAGATGACATCCACAAAGATGGAGAGTCATAAACCCAGATAGATGATTTTGTAGTAAATGAAAAAAGAAAATAAACTTAGGCAGGGCAAGGAACATGATTTCTACCATGGGACAATATTTCTTCTCTCTCTATCTCCTGCAGGATACTTCTAAGAGGAAAGAACAACAGATTAAGTAAGAAGGAAAGATCTACAAAGCAATAATAGAGAAAATATTTAGAAGGAAACTAAAATTAGATGTCTTAGAAGCTTTAGCCCCTTGAGGATTATTCAGACTAAAGGAGTAATAGGTAGGTATAATTACTCTGATTCAAAGAAAAGGAAGAAATTTAAGGGAGAGAAAGAGGGAAATAAATCCTTTCTTAAGATATAATTTCAGAAAATAATTTTAAAATTACAAAGTCAAAGGAGAGTAGAGAAAAAGGAGTTTAGTTACTGACTTAACTGAAAGGACTATCCCAAGTCAAAAAATTGAACTACTTCCATTTGAATTGTCTTGGGTATATTTTAAAGTTACCTGGCAAGATAAGTTACCATACACTGAGGTCATATCTCCAGGAGAATTGCCAAGCATTCAAAGTCTATCGCCTTGTTATAGAGTAGAGTAGGGAGTATGTATAGTTGGAAATTCTTGAACCCCTAAAAACTGCATTACCCAAAATTCCTTTCAATATTACCTAGAATCCTTTTCCCTTTTCCTGCATCCTCACATTTATGTGATTGTATTTAAGTTTGTTGTGACTCCTCCCTCTCTCTCTTCTTCATCATGTTTGAGTTAGGCAGCTTTTACTCTATTTTTTATTTTAATAAATCTTATAAATATAATACTTGAGTTATTTTATATTAATTTTAAAGCCCACATTTGCCTTGTTGTAGAGTAGAGTAGAGAGCAGAACCATGATGGGCTGGTTAAGTAGCCCAAATGCCAAAACTATGTTCACCTAAAAGAATGTTTTATGGAGAAATTACACCAGGAAATTACTTACATGGAGGACATAAGAAGTAATACAAGGACACTCAAGGTCTCTCTAAAGAACTTCACTATCAATCGTGAGAGATGGGAGATGCTGGAATAGGATTTCTCAGCATGGGCTACCCACAGCAGAGAAGGCACTGTGCTCCATGAACAAAAATTGCAGTAGCACAAAGGAAATGTGAAATACATAGATCTAGAGTCATGTCTATCTTAAATTCCCTACTGCTCTATTTTGGTCTGTTCTGTGGTAGAGTCTTCCAAGCTTCTTTTGAACTGACTAGCCACAGTTGAACAAACTATGCTCTGATCTCAACATCATGATGTCCTTGGTCCTCTATGAGTAGGAAGGATAAATAATAACAACTGAAAGGGGAAAAAAGGATGATAAATAAATAGATAAAAAGGAGAAAGAATGGAAAAATTATGATTACCTTTTTCTGCTTTCTCAGACTAGTTTCCATATTAAAATTAGATTTCAGACATACTGAGAAATTGATAGATCTTATGTCCAAGAGGTTAGAGTGTTAGACTTTCAGTCAGAAAATTCCAATGAGAATTCTGTCTCAGACTTATTCTCAGACTTATGTTCTCCAGATCAATGAAACAGGTCAAGAAATAATACTTATCATATTTACCTAACAGGGTAATTAAAAGACTTAAATAAGTTGATATATACAAGTGGAAAGTAGAATGGTTTCATAGCAAGAGTACCGAGAGTGTATTTATCTTGTATATGAATTTTAATGTCTATGTTGTCTTTCCTCCTTAGAATGTAAGCTCCTCAAAGGAAGGGATAATTTATTTTATTTATTCTGTCCCCAGGGCTTATAGCACAGTCTGGAACATTTAATGGATGTATTAATTGACTTGGGGTAACATTAACAGAAATAATTGAATATTTGCCTCATTTACTCAAATAAAAAATCAGTTACTCATTTATTGGATGAAACACCAGCAGTTATCATTTGTAGAAGATCCAAAACCTATTTGATGTTTAGTAATTCACTCTATCTTGCTATTATTCTACTGTTATTCCTACCAAAACAAAATTGGAAGTCTCACAGGAAAGGGGGATTTTGAAGTTTTCTTTTGTTCATGAGGTTGCCTAGGGCCAAATAATTCATCCTCTAGGGGTCACCTTGCATGAGGGGTGAGACTCTCCTTAATACTTACCTAGGTTTGTCTTTTGCTGAAACTATGTATACCCAAATCCTTTCCATTTGGTAAAATTTGTTATATCTTAGACTTTGCTGGTAAAGCCACAAAAAATCTAGTATCATCCCTACAACACCATGAAATGTTCAGGTTATACTTCTTGTTTTGTGTTTCCCTCATGAGTTCCTTTGGTCCAATAATAATTATTAAAGTTGGTATTCCTATTTTTAAACCACTTAAACATCTGCAAAGGACTTCTATCATAGCAGTCCTGGAAATCTCATACAATTGTTCATGAATTTTCTCAGACACAATTTCATTTGAGATGGAACAGTAATCATTAAATGATGCCTTATTTATCTTTGCCTTGATTGTCTCTGCCCAGTTTGAAAACTAGGAACTTTTTAAGTTAATGCAAGCCTAGGTATGCAGTCACCTCCACTAATAAAAGGAAAAGAGTAGAACTGGAAGAGTAAAACATTTCATTGGAAGAAGAATGAATAATAAGGCAACAGAAAAAAATATCAGTAATGATCCTCAATAGATACAATCTCCATATACTCCTTCCCTTCTCCAAAGTCCAGGCATAGCTAATGCCCTCTTTACCTATAACAGAATGAAAGATGGGAATACCCCAAAGGAATAGTCATGGTATTTCCAAACAGCTCCTGAAAATAGTTATCAGCAGCTGCTTAGCAGCTTGTTCTCTGCTCTTGATTTACAGTGAATTTCCTTGTCTAACTAGTACTCTCTTGACTAGTCATGTCAATACTCATGTCCTAGATACTTTAACCCATCTCATGGTCATAAACCCTCTTAAAAAGCTTTATCAAACTGCCATTATTTTTACTGTTGTAGGGGAAGGATGGGCAATTGGAAAAGACTTCTTTCACACCAGAAAGTTTCACAGAAGAGAACATGAGCCGGAGAATAACTAATTACCATGCTCAGTCACTGGGAGGAGGAGAAAGAGAATGCTCTACACTTCTAATATATGTAAGCCCAGAAAGCCCTTCTCTGGAAAAAATCAGAAGGGAAGATTAGAAAATAATCTCCCTATGCATCCCATGGAGGCATCGATTATGTCCCTGTAAGTTTTATTTTTCTTCCCATTGTACAGATGAGAAAACCAAGACTAAGAGAGGTGTGATAATCTCTTCAAAGTCAAATACCCAGAATTCCATCCCAGATCTCTTGGTCTCCTAACCAACATGCTACACTTTATATTTTGCTGAACTTAATTATTCATTAAATTCCCATTTTGAAGGAGAAAAAAATTGGGGGTAAACATAACAAAAAAAAAAGTTGTACTACTCTTCAACTACCCTTTCTACCTATTCCTCCCCAAGCCTTGCTACTGGGCCCCAAACCATCACAATGTTTTAGGGTTAAGGCATTATTCCAAAACTGCTTCTGGTAAAGAGAGTACAAATTACTTGGGAAAGGTAATTCATGACACTCAAAACAGCAAAACTGGAACCAGCAGTGTTCATTCCTATCTTCATTCCTATTGTGGGACAACTCTTCTCCTCTACATTTCATAGGTTCACAGATTCATAGCATAGATGGTCTTTAGAGATCATCAAGTCTTCCAGTTTTGCAGATAAGAAAACTGAGGCACAAAGAAGTTACATACTTGGATAAGAAAACAGAGCTAATGAATGCAGGAGACAGGATCAAAACCTAGGGTTGCTAGGCAGTGCAATGGAGTGTAAAAAATAGACTCGAATACAGGACTACAATCCCCATGAGCCTTTGCTCCACTTCCCCAGAATGCCTTGTAATCTCACCTGGGCCGAGATCGAGAAGGGATTTAAACTGATTCAAAGGCTTTTGAGGGGCTCTTGGCTCTTTTTGGACTTCCGTTTTGGAGCAGGCAGTCTCTTGCGTGATGTGAGGTTATTTTGTCTAGGCCTCTGGCCTAGGCACATGTTTCTTACTTGTATATTCTTTAATCTTTAACCTTTAATAAACCTCTAAAAAATATAATACTCCTTGCAGAGAGAAACTAATTTCTACCTGCCTCAGTCTCCCCATCTCCCCTAAATTTTAACTGTTACAGATGGCAACCACTAGATTGGATGAGAACTTCTCAAAAATTTTTTAGCCTAGAGAATTTTTTTTTAAAGCCAAGGTTCTCCGAGATGCTCTTTAGAAAACCATCTTGATCAGCTCCTGCCTGGGGCCCTCTCCGGCTCCTGCTTCTGCTCCTGGCCTCTCACCTGGTGCCCGAGCTGTGCTCCAGCTCCCAGCCCGTCCCACCCTGGTGGTCTGTCTCTCACCCATCTGGCCTCCGACCCAGCCGGCTCATCACCCAGATCCTTGGAGCAGATCTCAGGACTCATTGCGACCAGCTGGTAACAGTATTGGCCACGTGGGTGGAGGGGAGAGACCAGAGGGAAAGGAGACCTGGTAATTTTCCCTTAGGCTAAGCCTCCACGTGGATGGGGGTATTGGCCATAGGGGTATCAGAGCAGGGGAGAGAGAAAAGACTAGAGAGAAGAAACAGATCTTTTCAAACAGAAACCTAAAAAGCAATGGGTTTAAAAGGATTTTTGACTCTTCTGGCAATTTCATTGACTTTACCTGCCTGTCTGGGAGCAGACTCAGCCCAAAGATTCAACTTTAACTTTGGGGAGGAAAATGGGTGGCCCAGCGAACTGGAAGCCAGGCCCAGAGCTGGGAGGTCTCTAGTTAAAATCTGGCCTCCGATGCTTCCCAGCTATGGGGTCCTGGACGGATCCCTTGAACCCCAAAGCCTAGCCTTTACTACTCTACCTTCGGACAATAGACATTTAAATGGATAATTAAAAACAAACAAACAAACAAAAAAAAAAACCCTAGGAACTTTGAAGAGACTAAAGGCTACATTCTAAGGCATTTCAGACTCCAATGGTTTATAAACATCTCTGTATTCTATTGCATTTTTTGTTTAAGATATAACTTTGTGATTTTAAGTTCATATATTACTGGATTCAATATTATTCTGTGAACTGAAGGTTGATTGAATTTATTTTGAATGTACTGAGTTTTGAAATTCTGTTGTTTTTCCCCTATAACTGTTGAACAAATATTGTTGTGAATAAGCCCATATATGAAAAAACAGCTTTTTTTTAATTTTGCTGAGGATAGATGGACTTCAGAACTGGTTATAATTGTATTAACAACCTTTGGAAAATTTAATGTGCTAAATACCTCAAATGATTTGATTTTAAGGGTTTTTTAAATATGATTTTTGGAATTTTTTTTAACAATCTGGTTATTTTTGCCTGTTCCTACCACGAGGTAAGGCCCATTACAGTAGCTGAAGTGAAATGTATTTTATAACTCCCAACCTTCCCACATGTGAATGGAAGTTGGGCAGTTAATCTCAGGGCATTTGTATCCCTATAAGCCTCCAAGAAAAAGGAGCACCTTTATTTATGCTCTTCAGCTCACTATTTTACTTCTACCAGAATGATATATAGATTTCTTGATTATGTTCTTAACCCAAGATGAGTTTTACTTTGTTTAAAAATATGTTTATTACCAAGGTTGAAGGATTGCTATGTTTGTAAAAATTGTGACAAATGTCCATCAATTCATAGGTTTTAAAAATGTCATACAGCAACTTATGTGAAATATGAAAGTGTGTTTGTTTGCTATTGTAATTAATTGGGCTATTGAGAATTTTGGGGATTTTGATATCTACATATTTGTACTACTGTATTTTTAAAGATGAAAAAATTGTTAACCTTGTTCAATTCATTTGCCTTCTACTCACAGTGATCATGGCCAGATACAAAGAGGAAATGGATCTCATTTTTTGGTGAGAAAGCCTTGTATTTTATATTTTCTTAACTGACACAGAGTGTCAATGGTTATAAGCTATATTTTTGAATTTTTTAAAGCTCTTTTATTATTATATTTTTCTTGCATGTGCAATATACTTTTTCAGTTTTTTATTATTATTTTTTCTCTCCTTTTTTATATTTGAAGCACATGTCACCAGTATTAAGATTTTCTTTAACCTTTTGATTTTTAAGTTTAAGATACATTTGCTAATACATGCCCTAAAAGGCTTGTGACTATAAAATGATGCCACTAATTATTTAAATAAATTATGGGACTTTGCTTAATGATTCTGTCTGATTCCAGGACAAGAGATACACACAAGAGCCATTGCACAGGGCCAAAGAAAGGCCAATCTAGGATGGATTGATGCACTTCTAGGCCAATACAAAGGTCTTGAACCTAGTGTGAAGACTCGAGGTTACTATGTTTAACATGTGTTAAGACATAGGCTTTCCTTGTATCCACACTCACCCTGAAGATACTCACAGACCAGTATCCCCGAAACCTTGGCTCCCATAATCTGGTCCCCTTTTCTGCCTCTCATAGTGTGGTACCTTTCTGTAGTCCTGGCACTGATTGGGTAAATGCATCATTACTTAGATCATTTTGATTGGGCCCTGATTGAAGGAACTGTTATAGGTTTATTTTTCTTCTACTTGGAATTTTTACACATAAGACTTTGATAGTCTATATTTTCATCCAGAAATTTTTCTTTTCTTTTGGATTTTCTGATGTCTTTTTAATATCTCTTGCCAATTGATTCATATACCTCATACCTCAGCCATGCATCCCTAACTGATTCTGAATCTTTCAATCACCCACAACACGGGGGAATGTAAAAAAAAAAAAATCATTATTTAAATTGCAAAGTTTAAATTCCTTTTGAGAAGAATTTTAGGTAAAGAAGATGCTACCTCTCTGAATCCAGAACTGAACTGTTGGAGAAGCCACCATGAAGAAGCCTCCAGACCACAAGTTGCACAAAATTGAACTTTGGGTGTGGTTGATTGAACATTTATTTGTATGTATACTTTTATGCCAAAGGGGACTGCCCCCAATGGCTTTTTGTCAATGTGTTCAGCAATTATTGGTTTTATTCTTTTTTCTCTTATCCTCACACTATTGCAATCTTTTAAGTTTATTATGTTTTTATGATCCTTTTGGGAAAAAAATTAATTTTTCAAAAATGATCACACGAGGGAATGTAAAAAATAGACTCGAATACAGGACTACAATCCCCATGAGCCTTTGCTCCACTTCCCCAGAATGCCTTGTAATCTCACCTGGGCCGAGATCGAGAAGGGATTTAAACTGATTCAAAGGCTTTTGAGGGGCTCTTGGCTCTTTTTGGACTTCCGTTTTGGAGCAGGCAGTCTCTTGCGTGATGTGAGGTTATTTTGTCTAGGCCTCTGGCCTAGGCACATGTTTCTTACTTGTATATTCTTTAATCTTTAACCTTTAATAAACCTCTAAAAAATATAATACTCCTTGCAGAGAGAAACTAATTTCTACCTGCCTCAGTCTCCCCATCTCCCCTAAATTTTAACTGTTACAGGAGAGTGTGGGACCTAAAGTCAAGAAAGATACGTCTTCCTGAGTTGAAATTCAATCTAAGACACTGACTCGCTGTGTGACCCTGAGAAAGTGACTTCACCTTTTTTGCCTCAGTTTTCCCATCTGGAAAACAAGCTGGAGAAGGAAATAGCAAACCACTTCAGTATTTTTGCAAACAAAGTCCAAATAGGATTACTTATAGTTGGATACAACTAAAATAACTGAACTTATTGACTCCAAAACCATTATATCCACTATACAATGATATCTCTCTATAAAAGTTCCTGCTAAACACATATTTTAAAGGGATGTATTATATACATGTGATTTGGATAGTAGTGATGGTAATAGTAATATTTTAATGAAGTTACACACATAGAAACTGTGAATGAAGTAGTATTTTAATGAAATCGCCCACATAGGAAAATAGAGGAGATGTCCTTGAGATATAGACATCTTCAATCAAACACAGACAGACAGACCATTTCATAACCCCATCCATCCCCCTGCCCCTGGATTCACTATTACCAAAATGTGATTTGGGTTTTGTGCTGGAAAAAATATTTTCAAACCATTAATCCAGGTGGGAGGGGGAAAACCCTAGAAGGATTTTTTATAATAAAATAAAACTGTCTTCTAAAGGTCAAACATTTTTCTCTCTTTGCTAAGCCTGTGGTTTTTGATTTCTCAATGGACAACTAATTCACTTTCAGACTGCCCTTATACTTGTAAAATTTCTATCAAGAGACAAGAAAGACGTTTTCCATTTTTATTAGAATTAATGCCCTTCGCCAGTGGAAATGGCATGTCCAAAGAATTCCTAAATTGTTACGACTAATGTTCACCCAGTGAACCAATCATATGAGACTTTAGAATTCATGATGTTAAGTATAGTTATGAGAAAGCATGCAAGGCTTTTAATCTAGTATTCTATATATGCACATTTTGTGACTTGGGTAAAATAGTTTAAAGCTCAACATTCCATGAATCCCACTAAATAAAAGGAAGAACAAGAAAGGCCAGCACAAGAAAATGCTTTATCTGTCTAGAATGCTGCCATGTGCTGAAAGGTACCACAAGTCTTAAGTCTCCCAGGTAGGAAAAACAAAAACAAAAGAAGAAAATGATAAAAAAAGTCCATATCCTTTGACCCAGCAATACTACTACTATGTCTATATCCCAAAAGGATCAAAGAGAGGAGAAAGGTTCAGCTTTCACAAAAAATAATATTTATAGGAGCTCTTTTTTGTGGAGGCAAAGAATTAGAAAATGAACGAATGCTCATTAATTAGGGAATGGTTGAACAAGCTGTGGTATATGATTATAATGGAATACTATTGTGCCATAAGCAGAAAGATCACTAAAAGAATCCTGTAAAGCTTTATATGAAGTAATGCAAAATGAAGCAAACAGAAACAGGATAATGTTGTACAGAGCACCAGCAATAATGTACGATGAGGAACTGTGAATGATTTAACTATTATTGACAAGCCAAGGATGCTAGACAACTCCAAGGAACTTGTGATGGAAAGGCAATCCACCTCGATAGAAGGAACTGACAGAGTCTGAATGCAGAATAAGTCACATAGTTTTTCAACTTACTTTATTGTGAGCTTTTTTAAAATAAATTTTGTGTATCTTCTTTCACAACATAATGAACGTGGAAATATGTACTGTATGCTAGTACATATGTAACCTATATTATTTTACCTTACATCTCGGGGGAGAAAGAGCAGAAGGAAAGATCATGCCACACAAAATGTCCAAAAATGATTATTTACAATTTAATCTATACATAAAGAGAAAATAAACATTAAAAAAGAGAGAGAGAGAAGGAAAGAAAGGAAGGAAGGAAGGAAGGAAGGAAGGAAGGAAGGAAGGAAGGAAGGAAAGAAGGAAGGAAGGAAAGAAGGAAGGAAGGAAGGAAGGAAGGAAGGAAGGAAGGAAGGAAGGAAGGAAGGAAGGAAGGAAGGAAGGAAGGAAGGAAGGAAGGAAGGAAGGAAGGAAGGAAGGAAGGAAGGAAGGAAGGAAGGAAGGAAGGAAGGAAGGAAGGAAGGAAGAAAGAAAGAAAGAAAGAAAGAAAGAAAGAAAGAAAGAAAGAAAGAAAGAAAGAAAGAAAGAAAGAAAGAAAGAAAGAAAGAAAGAAAGAAAGAAAGAAAGAAGAAAGAAAAAAAGAATAGTGAGTCATTCTGGGGGGGGAAGGAAAAGTAAGATAGGAGAGGGAGCATTAGAATGAAACGATCAAGTACCCTCAATTCTGTTCCCCTATGAAAATATATCAGAATATTTCATTTAGATTTCAGAGACTTACATCTTAATAAATGCTTACAAATAATTGTGGAAATTTTTAATAGGAAGTAAATACATAGAAATTGTGAATTTTTCCTTTATTCCAGGTATTTGATTTTATTGATGAAGGAACCTGCTTCCTAGGAAATTCCCTCTACCAATGTGGATTGGTAGCAATTCTGCTCCTTCTAGTCTTACAGTAGGAACTTTTTATTTCAACCACCAATGACTTCTTAAATATATTTCAAGGAGTCTGTAATCTTGGAGTGGAAATATGTATATATACTTATATACATATACATACACACATATATTCACAAATGTTTGGTTTGCTTTATAATCCTCTATTTAATTGATACATGTAAAAAACGTTATTTGGATAATGGAGACATAGGCACACAACCACAAAAGAGATTTAAAATTTAATAATTTATTTTCATTAATAGAATTTATTCACAAGTGTCTCAGCCTTTGCCTCCATCAACTTCCTCCTCATTGAAAATATCACTCAGGAGATAGATATGTATATATGAATTATGTCTTTCATATTTACATTTTTTCTGTTCATTCTCTGTAGTTAGTATTCATAAGTTATTCTTCAATATTAAATCTGTAGCTGTATATGATGTTCTCTTGGTTCTACTTATTTTGCTACTAATTATCTTATGTAGTTCTTTCCAAACTATTTTTTAATTGGCCTGCTCATCTTTTCTTATGGTGCAATAGTATTCTATCACAATCATATATCACAATTTGTTTAACTATTTTCCAATTGATATACATCCCTTGTTTCCAGTTCTGTGCCACAACAAAGAGAGCTTCCATAAATATTTCGGAACATATAAGTTCAAAAAATAACAATGTTAAGAACCTGTGGAATAAGTAGTTATGGAGACATGGAAAAGATTTTCATTCCAGTAGAGTATAAGCTCCTTGAGGGCAGTAGCTGTTTTGTTTTTTTTCCCTTTGTTTCTGCAGTACCAAGAACATGGGAGTCACTTGATAGACAGTTGTTGCATTAATGTTCTTTCACACAATCCTAGAATCTCAAAGTTATAATGGACATAAAAGTCCACCTAGTTCAACCTTAAATATTCTCAACAGTATCTCTGAGTTTCTTTACTACTTTTTAATTGTGGACCTCTTTTCTCCCACCCTTTTCCCACCTTTTCCCTTTCTCCATTTCTTTCCTGGTCTCTCTCTCTCTTTTTCACTCTCCCTCTTCTTCCTTCTTTTTTTTTCTTGTTCTTCTTGTTCTTGTTCTCCTCTCTCTTTCTGTCTCTATCTGTATTGATCTCTCTGACAATTTATCTGTCTCTGACTGTCTCTGTGTCTTTGTGTCTGGCTCTTCAACTCTGACTCTGTCTATGTTTGTCTTTCTCTATGTCTCTGTCTCTTTGTTGCTATCTCTGTCTGTCTTTGTCTCTCTGTCTGTCTCTATCTCAATACCTGCAATTGTCCCTTCCTTAATTTGAAATCTTGAGGAGACAGTACTGTAAATATAAAGTCCTCATGATGCCATTGGCATCTCCAATAAATTCCGAAGAGCCATTTTTCATACCATAAAGGTTGTGTCATGACGGCTGCTTCGCCTGATTGCCAGCTTAGAGTGTTTGCCAGGCAAGAAAGAAAAAGATAAATCTGCAAAGATGCAGCCTCATTATCCAGGTGACATTTAAGCCTAATTTATGCCCAACATCTTGCCACTTCTCTTGGTGGGGAATGGTATTGTTGGTTGTCTAAGCCAGAGCCACTACCGCAGCTATGTCAAAAGTATTGAAATAAATTGATCTTACTTGAGTTGTCTGTGCATTTTTATTGCCTATTTATCAATGCAAGTGAAGTATAATACACATTGAATTACTTACATATCCCAGAATGGGCCAGGCATGAGGGAGGGAGGAGGTGAGGGGACACATCAACTTCAAGTACTAAGAAAAGGGATGCCTTCAGGAGGAGTGAACAGGGTCCTGGACCTGGCCTCACTTGCCAAAGCATTCTCTCAGATGGCTAAGGGGAAAAGGAATGAAAGATCTCCACTTAGAGATTAGAGAGTTGTGGTCATTGCCCAGTTTTAAATTTTACTAGTTATCTGAAATTGGGGGAATCTCTACTCTGAGCCCCAGTTTTTCATAAGGATCATAACTCTTATTCTCCATCCTTCAAGAAAAAGTGTTTTGTAAACCTTAAAGTACTAAAGCAATGTGAATTATTAATATGGGTCAGAAACTATTTCAGTTGCCATATTTTTCTTATTCCCCAGATCCTTAAGAATCTTCTTTGATAGATACTCATGCTTACCTTATTGCCTCATGCTTGATTAACTCTTTCCTTTCTCCCTGTCCAAATCCTAATCATTCTTTATAGCACATCCCCTCGACTTCGGTTCACTCGGGTTCATGGGGTCTTCAAAGAAAAGATATAAAGATGGAATGAATCTCAGATCCCATCTTGTCTAAGATACATATTTTACAGATGAAGAAATCATGGCCCAGAGAAGCCACAGGATCATAAATATAAAGCTAGAAGGGGCCTTTGAGGCCATCTATTTCAAACTCATTTTATAAATAAGAAAAATGGTGTTTAGGAAAGGCATGGTATCAGATATTATGGGAAGCAGGAAACTTCTGAGGCCATCTAATATCTACTCTTTGTTGTATAGATGAGCAACTGAGATCCAGAAGATTAAATGACTGGCCCCAGGTCATTCAGATTCATAGGGAATTATGAGTCCAGGTCCTCTGACTCAAGAGCCAGTATTCTTTCCACTGTGCCCCACTTCATTTTGTCTTCAAGTATTTGCTATGGCTTTATACATGTCAATTTTGACTCCTAACTTTTCCTAAATACTAACCACTCATCCTTTAAAGCCTAGTTCAATCCCACTTTCCCTCCAACTGGTCCACTTAGGTTCAAATGGTCATCAAAGAATAGATTTAGAAATGGAATGAATTTCAGATCCCATCCTGTCTAAGCTCTTAATTTTATAGAAAATACCAAAGCCCAACAAAGTCACAGGGTCATAGTAAAGGTAACTAGATGGCACATAAATAAATAACTAGTTCTGGAATCAAGAAGGCCTGAGTTCAAAGCTGACCACATGCAATAGCTGTATGATTTTCGGAAAGTCACTTTACTCTATTAGCCTTAGTTTCTTCATCTATAAAAAAAGTTGTTGGACAAAATGGAAAACAGCTCCAGTATTTTTATCAAGAAAATGCCAAACTGGGTCACAATGAGTTGGACACAACTGAACAATAGTTATTTGAGAAAAAGATGGTGAAGGCTCAGTAGAATTGTTGTGAGGTCAAGTTGATGGGGCTTAAAAATGTATTTGCATATGTAGGGTATAAAGAAAGGTGAAAAGTCAAGGATGATTCTAAAATTTATTTTAATTTTTTAAAATTATCATGTAAAACACAGTTCCAAATCAATCATTATAAGAGCAAACTCATACATAACCAAAACCCCAAAATAAAATTATAAATATACTGATGTGAAAGATGACTCCAACAGTTCATTCTCTGGAGGTGGATAGCATTCCCTGTAGTAAGTCTTTCAGTATTGTTTCAGATCAGTGCATTGCTGAGAAAAGAGAAGTTTTCACAGATAATCATCATCCAATATTGCTGTTACTGTGTACAATGTTCTTCCAATTCTGCTTATTTTACTCTGCATCAGTTCCTGCAGATCTTTCCAGCTTTTTCTGAAATCATATTGTTCATCATTTCTTATAGCACAATAGTATTCCATTACTAACATGTACCACAATTTGTTCATCTAATTGATGAGCAACTCCTCAAGTTTCAATTCTTTGCCACCACAGAAAGAACAACTATAAATATTTTTATAAAAGTAGCTCCTTTTCCCTTTATTATCTCTTGGGGATATAAACCCAGAGTGGCATTACCAGATCAAAGGGTACATGCAGTATTTTAGCCCTTTGGGCATAATTCTAAATTGCCCTCTAGAATTATTGGATCAGTTCACAACTCCACCAACAATGCATTAGTGTCCCAATTTTTGCCAAATCCCCTCCATCATTTACCACTTTATTTTACTGCCATTTTGGCCAGTTCAATAGGTATGAGGTGGTACCTCAGAGTTGTTTTTAATTTGCCCTTATCTAATCAAGAGTGATTTAGGACCTTTTTTTCATATGATTATTGATGATTTTGATTTCTTCATCTGAAAACTGCTTGTTCATACCCATTGACCATTTGTCAATTGGAGATGGCTTATATTCTTATAAATTTGACTTAATTCTTTATAAATTTGAGATATTAGACCTTTATCAGAGATGAGCTTGTTATAGCTTTTATCAGTTTGTTTCCCTTCTAATCTTGCTTAGTTTAGTTTTGTTTGTGCAAAAGCTTTTTAATTGAACATAATCAAAATTATTTATTTTACATCTTATAATATTCTCCATCTCTTATTTGGTCATAAATTCTTCCCTTCTCCATAGTTCTGCCATGTAAACTATTCTGTGTTCCCTTGATTTGGTTATGGTATCACTTTTGATATCTAAATCATATATCCATTTTTAGTTCATTTTGGTATAGAATATGAGATATTGACCTATACCTAACTTCTGCCATACTGTTTTCCAATATTCTCAGCAGTTTTTGTTAAAGAGTGAATTCTTATTCCAAAAGCTAGGATCTTTGGGTTTGGATGATGCTAAAATTACAAACCTTAGTGACTTTAGGGATGGTGACTCCCTCAACAGAAATAGGCAAGTCAAAACCTTGAAAGAATTCTAAGTTGCATTTTCCATGTTTCAAGTTTGAAATGGCTATGGCACATCTAGAATGAAATCTTAAAAAGGCCATACATAACGTGGGAATAGATATGAGAAAACTCCTGACCTTGATATCTGCTTCTAGTAATCAGCTACACAAATATGGTGTAGATTCATAGAATTGACTAAGAGGGAGTTTTATAGGAAGAAGATAATACATCACAGAAGAGATGCTTGTGGGATACCCAGGATTAGTCGGTGGAATATAAAATAAAAATCAGGAAAGGAGACTTAGAAGTAGTGGAAAAACATTGATAATTTTATTATCAGGCTGTTGCATTCAATTGTGCCATAATATATCAGTCTCTGTGTACAATGTTCTCCTGGTTCTGCTCCTCTCACTCTGCATCACTTCTTGGAGGTCTTTCCAGTTCACATGGAATTCCTCCAGTTCATTATTACTTTCAGCACAATAATATTCAGCCATTTCCCAATTGAAGAACACTCTCATTTTCCAATTTTTTGCCACTACAAAGAGTGAGGAATTGAACACTGATCATTTTAATTCATTATTCTTTCCAAATATCTGCAGATCTCAGTTTTCTGTAGCTCCTAGAAGAATCCAAACTGGGCAAGCATCCTCTAAACTTGGGGTTATACATTTTTAAAAAATATTTATTTAATTTTAAGATATTTATCAAATGTTTTATATTTATTTTCATTTTGATGAATTCAGAAAGAAACTTGACCCTCTTTCTAGTCATAACTTACCTTAATGATGAAGGATCATGCATTTTATATAAACAACAACAAGATTCAGAATGAGACCCAAGATTTCAAACCCTTCCTAATCAGACCTTGTGGCATAGGGATAAAGTCAGAGTGATCAAAGCAGAATAAAAAAGACAACGAATATGTAATATCACAGGGAAACCATAGCTAAGATACTAGTTAAGTACAAAAAAACTGGTTAAAAAGAAAAAAAAAGTCAGATTATGCCTGAGGCTTGCAGATCCAAAACTGGCAAGGGGGTAAATTAGAGAAAGCTCAGACATTTTTAGTGAGAGTCAGCAGCTACTTCAGGGAAACTAAAGACTGTGGGGCTAAGAAGGGTATGCCAGGAGGGAGACAAGAGAAGAAAAAAGACAGGTCAGCACCAACAATAGCTCTGTTTGGAAACTATAGAAGTCCACGTTAGAGAAAGATCTGTGTGATTCAAGTGCAATGGACACGATGGGCAATTTCAGAGTTTAATGTTTCCAATAGAGAAATTAGAAAGGGAATCTAACCAGAAGAAATTAATTAAAATATCATATCCTTAAGTATATTTTTTCTATTTAAATGAGATCCAAGGCCAGGGAGCAATGAAGTTGTAGATAATTGCATTGGGGGAATAAGGGGCACTTGTAATTTAATGAAGGAAATGTGGAATGGGAATTCAGAAGGGCATAGCAACACAGGATTGAGAGCACCAAGAAAGACCCATTGGGAGACTTTCTGAAACAGAAAGGGAGAAAGTAAAAAAATCAAGAAATTGTATAATGGATGAATCTTGGAGATACTAAAAATGATGTCAACATTGACTTATTTGTAGACCATTAAGTAAATATCAGAGGGCAAGGCCCAAATGAATTTTCTTTCTAACTTGCAGCACAATTTGTCTCTTTGCCAATATGCCAACATTGTTTAGTTTATTCTTAACTCCATGATGTCAGCTTGACTTTCTATGAAAATATAAACTTCATTTCCAACTCAAGAATCTTCAATTGCTCCCTATTGAGTCTATAACAAAAAATAAGGTCATCACTTACCAATATAGTCTTTCATAGTCTGACTACTGTTCAGTTTTTCAAATTCATAGCTTTTTTCCCCCTTCCCACAATTTACCTTCTAGCAAAACTGCATTGTTTAATCTTTCCCAAACTCAGCATTTTTAATTCCATACCTGTGCTTTGGAACATGGCCTCCTACCTTACTCCTATAGACCTTAGCTTCCTTGAAGATTCTTCTCCAGTGCCTTGTCCTATGGAAAAACTGTCACAATACTAGTCCCTATACTAGTATTCTTGTTCTCCATAATTTATACCTTCCTATTTGTGTAAATATTGTTAAACCTCCCTCCAGAATATATGCCTTTTGAAGACAGGGATTATTTGGAGGCTATTTCTGTCCCTAGTACTTTATCCTCCGGTGAACTCTAGTATGACTCTGGTATAGAATTGTGCCTGGCACATAATGATCAAAGTATCCTATCATATGTCAAGCACAGGAGTAGTCACTTGAGACACAAAGAGAAAAAGGAGAAAAAGCAATGATCCTTGCCTTCAGAAGTTTAATTCTATTGGATGAAAAGGATAGATATAGAAATAGATAAATATATAGCCATAGAAATACACAAAAACTCACTAAATGCCATATATATGTATAGATAGATTTGAATAGAGATGGAATTAGCACTACATAACAAATATTCAATAAATGTGATTTTGAATTAAATTTTGTTGAATTCAAAATATTATTTGAATCTTCACATGGTTTTCCAATGATGTAGCAGCCAAAAGATAACAATATCCATTTTGTAGTGCAAAAAAGCCCAGAAAAGTTAAATAATAAATTAACCCAGAGGCAAAAATTTGTGCCAGAAGAAGGATTTGAACTCCAGCCCACTCACTCTAAGTCTAAACTTTTTCCATTATAATATTCTTCCCTCTTTTCATATAAACAGGACACTAAGAAGAATACTTTAAGTCTACCATAGAGGTGCAAGGTCTATGTAAGTTCAAAATTTAGGTCATCACTCTAGGTAGAAAGATTAGAGAAAAGTCCACTGAAAGGAAGAAGGGGTGGGACATTTGAAATGGGCTTGAAAAGATAGGTTTAAAAATCTTTTAGCATCAAAACTTCTTTGTATTTGTTTTATAAATACACTGTCTATACACATATCTGTATATCTCTCTCCTAGTGAATGTAAGCTCCTTCAGATGGTTTTATTTTTGGTTTTATACTAGTACCTAACAATTAGTGTGTAATCAATAAATTTTTTTAATTGCTGGATTTCTAATTGATAAGTAATTCTTCTTCCCAATGATTGAACATGAATCTTCAGAAATAAAGTAATGGGAGACTCCCCAAAGGTTTAAGGTGTTTTTTTTTCCCCTTAGTCTAGTCAGGTTCTAGAAAGATAACACTCAGACTGTGTCTCTGCTCCTTTTGTTGTCCTTAACCATATGGTGATTTGGGATAATAGTAACAGATATCCAACAGTGAACTGAAAAGTGATTGAGTTAAGTTTACAAAAGAATTCTGTCCTATGGTTCTCTCTCTGCATTCCTTATCTAAAATACATTCACCATTTTGCTGCATATAGCAAATAAGAAGGAAGGAAGGAAGGAAGGAAGGAAGGAAGGAAGGAAGGAAGGAAGGAAGGAAGGAAGGAAGGAAGGAAGGAAGGAAGGAAGGAAGGAAGGAAGGAAGGAAGGAAGGAAGGAAGGAAGGAAGGAAGGAAGGAAGGAAGGAAGGAAGGAAGGAAGGAAGGAAGGAAGGAAGGAAGGAAGGAAGGAAGGAAGGAAGGAAGGAAGGAAGGAAGGAAGGAAGGAAGGAAGGAAGGAAGGAAGGAAGGAAGGAAGGAAGGAAGGAAGGAAGAGGAAGAGCAAAGAAAGCAAAAAAAAGTCTTAAAAGCCTTAATATTCAAGGAGTCTGTATTATTGTGTCCAAATAAACCCTATAGCCTTGATTTCTGCTCATGAGAAGAGACCTTGATGCCCAGTGCACAAGTCTGTACCTTATTTTTTCCCCAAGGACTCAAATAAGCCTTGGCTTCATTCAGTCTTCCTGTTCCTTTTCTCTCTTCAGTCAAATCTAACTTAGTGAACAGTCAGCCTAATTTGGGCCTATTAAACAAAGTACAATTCCATTCTCTTCCTCCCACTGTAACCCACCTTCTCCCAAGGATGCCAGTTTCCTCTGCTGCCTGTCTGAGAATCAACCATTTGTCATGCTTTCTAAGAGATCTGTCAAGAAATCTCAGCTGAGTCATCTTCTTTTCATGACAATGGGCCACTTGGGTTTCTGAGGTAACAATATGGAATGCCAGTTATGGGCCCAATTCAGAGAGTCAAGAGTGTTTGTTTTTGGCTGATGACAATGAAGGCAAAGCTGCTTCAGCCTCACACACATCCATCCCTACATTATGAGTCACCCCTCCAGTGTGTTGCTTTCATTCTCTTTGGATGATTTCTCTACTTCATGGATTCCTACAATCATTTGCATCTACTGTGAATTTATGCAAGAAAGTCACATCAGAGATTCAGAGTTGTTCTTTTAACCTGGAATGTCCCTACCTGGGTTCTCCTCCCACAGAATATTCTTGTCTTCACACTTCAGGAACATTTTATTCTTTCCCTGGTGTAGATTTAGTGTGACAGGATGAAAATATGAATGGAATATATTTAAAGCATAGAAGATCACACCAGCAAAGACCTCAAGCTAGAAGGGGCTTTGGAGAACATCTAGTCTAGCTTCCTCATTTTCTATATGAGAAATGAGGCTGAAAAGGGTGAGGGGAAATACTTAAAGTAACACTTTATAGCTGAGAAGTGGAAAAACTTGGAGAGGTTGGTAAACAGAGTATTGGATTCAGAGTCAGAAAATCTTGGGTTCCAAACCAGCCTTTGACATACTATCTCTGAAATCCTGGGCACATCACCATACATCTCCAAATCAGTTTCCTTAACTGTAAAATAAAAGGGAAGTATTCATGAGTCTATGATCCCAAGATTTGAGCTCAAGACCTCTGATTAGCTTCATACCTAGAATTCTGTCAATTTATTGGTGTATCTAGAAATCAGGAATTCCATTAATAATTTCTCTCTGAAGTTTCTTCATATCTGCTTTGTATTCATCTTGTATATTTACCCCATTCCAGCATGACCTCTTCGAGGGCAGAAACTGCCTCAGTTTTGTTTTTGTATCCCCAATACTTGGGAGGAAGGAAATAAACATTTATGTAGCACCTGCTATGTGCCAAGGACTGTGTTAAAAGCTTTACAAAGCTCATTTTATCCTCACAACAACCCTAGAAGGTAGGAACTATTAGTTTTCCCTATTTCACTGTGCTAATGGCTGAGGATGCAAAAGGTGACAAAAGATAAGCTCTGTCCCCAAGGAGATAATGACATATAGGGATGAATAACAAATAAGGGTCTTCCAAATTTGAACTTAAATCTTCCTTACTTGTAAACCTCAAAATTTCTCAGAATTATGAATGTTGGAAATTTCCCCATTGGGGAATCTTCTACTTAAAAAAAATTCCCTAGCAGATGGTGAGAACTCTACTTGAGTGTGGGGGCTCCTAGCTATGGGAGTGTCCCTGCTCCACCCTACTTAAGACTGCCTTAGGACAGAAAACTGTTTGATAAACAATGAAAGTACTTTGATCCATGCTTATGGAAGGGACAGGAAGTTCTTTGAGACATGACTGTTTTAGAATCTATGTGGACTTTTTAAAATAAAGTTAAATAATAAAAATAATAACATGAAGAGTGATCCATATTCCTTGTCACCCCACCTTTTCTTTTGTTTTTTTTTTTATTCCTAGAGTCCCACTATCCTCTTTCCTGGTGAGGTCATATTAGAGTACTTTATTTAGCTGTAGAAACTATATTAAAGGAAGAATACTTACAAGTTAGAGAGGGCCTTGAAGATAGGGGCCAGAAGTAGCCTATAGTCTCCTCACTAGGAAGATAAGTTGAAGGAGTTTGGACATTTATTTCCACTCCCTAGGACTCAGTTTACTTGTCTGGAAGTTGAGAAAGTTCAGCTAGATATCCTCTGAAGCCCCTTGCAGGGCCTCAGTTTATTTGTTTAGGAGAAGCTAGAGTTGGATAAGGTTGATTTCTAATATCCCTTCTACCTCTAAATTTATGATTGCTTATGATCTTGGAAAGATTGGTTGAATTAACATTTCCTGGCATCATAGATTTTAAGCCCTCTCTCTGATTTGCCAGAATGGACACTGTGTGCCCAGGGAAATATTTTTTTCCTGCTAGACATGGCTTTCATGGTTAAACAAACAAACAAACAAATAAACAAATAAATGAATGAATAAATAAATAGATAGATAGATAGATAAATGAATAAATGAATGGATAGATAAATAAATAAATAAGTAAATGAATGGATGAATAAATAAATGAATGAATGAATGAATGAATGAATGAATGAATGAATGAATGAAATACTCAGCTTGACAGGTTCCTGGAGCAGCTCTGACGAATTCATGACAAGGGGCTTCAAAGGGACCTTGGCAATTTGTGGAGAATTTTCATTGTGAAACCCAGAGGGGACTGAAAACTTGCCCAACTGGGGAATTGGTAATGGGACAATAAATGGATATTAGAAGCCAGACCCAAAGAATATTTTGTTCTAATTTGGAGCAAAATGCAAGCATGTGCCTGCATACAACAAGAAATATTTAATATATTTACTAATATGGCTTGCACCCACCTCCAACTGTGTTATCTTGGACTCTCTCCCCAAGTTAAAGGCCTGTCAATTGAGTGTTAGATTGAACCTTAGAAATAATCTAATCTGAACTAATTTTAAAGATAAAGAAGCAAGATCCAAGAGGAGATGTGATATAGGCAAAGATACACAAGTCATGTAATAGTAGTAGTGGTGGTAGTGGCAGCAATGGTAGTAATAGTGGCTGTGGCAACAATAGTAGCAGTAGTAATAGTGATTGTAATAGTTTAGAAAAGGAGGACATCTTAGAGGTAATTAAGTCTAAACCCCTTGTTTTGCAAATAAGAAAACCAGAACTCAGAGATATTAAAGATCCACCCCAGTTGACAGAGGTAGAAAGTGGAAGGTGCCAAGAATCCAAAACAGGTTCTCATTTCCAAATCCTGCTTCCCTTACATTGCATCACAAAGGCTGCTCTCCTCCTACACTTGTCCAAGTCTATTCCCTCCCTTGATCCCAGATCAGATCTACCTTCTGTATTCAAAGCCCCAAACTAAAATTGCTCATCCAGTTTTATCATTCAAAAAAGCATATTTGGATACGAGGTGTCTTCGCTAGGGAAAAGGAGTATATGTAGCATTGACAAGACTGACTGCACAAATAGGACCAAGAAAGATAGTCTCATTTCTTCTCTCAAAAATCATTTCAGTAGATAAATTAGATGGAGTAGATGAAGGCTGATCATTCATCCTCTGACTGTCCAAACCTTTTCCTCCTTCAGTATGTTCATCATTACACAACTTATCCCTGAAATCCAGCCTCAACATGGAGACACGATGAGATCTCAGAAGGAACTCAGAAGCCATCTAGATGAGCCTCCACATTTTATAGATGACAAAATTGAAGCTAAAAGAGATCAAGTTATTTGTCCAACGTCATGTGGCTAGTGAGCCTCGGTGGTCAAATGTATTATTTGCAAAGTCAGGAAAGGGTCCCTTGGACTTTTTGCTTACTCTTTGTTATAAAGGGCATCTGCCTAGAAGTCAACAGTTCACAGACCTAAGTTCAAATCCCAACTCATAACATTTCCCATTAGAAATAGTACAGGACACAAGGACAGAAGACCAAGGTTCAAATGCCTACCCCCACCCTTTATCATTTTACTTGCCTGGAGCACTGAGTTATGTGACTTGCCCAAAGTCATATATTCCATAAAAGACTTAAACCCAGATCTTCCTGATTTCTGAAGCTATTCTCTATCCACCAAGACTAAGAGCTATTTTGATTTTGCTTTGCTCTCATTTCTCATTTCTGACTAAATCTTGGCCATGGATATCTGGGAATAATGTGATTCTTTTTCTTTCTTTTTTACTTCTTTGTCAAGGAAGAGGGAAAACTGAATAAACAAACAAACACCTGAAAATGTGGTCTAATATCCTTTCCAACCAGGCATGTTTCTCTTTACAGGGAACAGAGCAAATACACAATGTGTTCCTTGCCAAATGCTACTACCTCTGTTTCCTGATAACAAATAGCT
Source organism: Monodelphis domestica (assembly GCF_027887165.1). Taxonomy (NCBI): domain Eukaryota; kingdom Metazoa; phylum Chordata; class Mammalia; order Didelphimorphia; family Didelphidae; genus Monodelphis; species Monodelphis domestica. The sequence goes on along the minus strand of NC_077230.1, from coordinate 407,138,647 downwards.
AGAAAAATCAATAACAGATACGTGCTGCTCCACTGTGAGCCCAGAGTATACCATGGAGCAGCTGCTCTCTACGCTCCATCAGAAGCCCAAGTGGACGGGATAGTTGGGGCTCAGCCAGAGCAAAGCATACTAACATGGAGGATTCCTAATTTTTTCTTCTGTTACTTAATTTTTCTGATAAGTCAGAAATCTGCTAGGAAGCAGTAAGTCCATTTAAACTTAATTTGTTTTCCTCAGGCTAGGGGAGGCATGGGCTTTAATTACAGGTAACGATTGGCATCCTGATCATTGGCAGCCATTATGGACCACAAGCCAGGATGGGTGGGTGGGAGAGAGATGAGGAATTATTTTGAGGAATCCTCAAAACCATAGGCCAAGCCAAAAATAAGCAAACATACTTAATATAGACCCAGTTAATTGTATGCCTTACCTGTAGTAAGAGCAGACCTTTTTTTTTTTCCCAAATGTATATTGACATTTTGATTATTATAATTGAACCCAACATGAATCTATAGTTAACATCCCTGAAAATACAGCATAATAGAGGAGAGAGGACAAACTTTACTGTCCTAAAATCTGGTTTCAAATACACCCTCTGTCACTTCTGATGTAAACTTGGGCACTGTGGTGTAAACTCTTCAGTTTTGTCACCTGTTAAAAGAGAAAGTTCAATAAAATAGTCACTGTGGTAGCAGAGTGAATAAAGCACAAGACTTCCAGTCAAGAAAGTATGAGTTTGAAGCTACCTTTAGATATTGTTTGGCCCTGAGCAAGTCACTTAACCTCTATTTACTTCAATTTCCTTGGCTGGAAAGTGGAGATGATAGTAATCTTCACTCACATACTTACTAGATATGTGACCCTAGGAATGTCATTTGCCCTTTCTGTGCCTCAGAGTGCTCCTTGGTGCATTTAGGGGCATCAGCCTCAATGACCTCTGAGGCCCCTTCCAGACCCAAAATTGTAATCCTGTGAGAAACTACAATCTAGAAAGGAGTGACGGAGGCAACAGAGGAAATGCCAAGTCTAGAGAACAGTAAGTAGGCTAGTTATGTTAGTGCACAGAGGATAGGAAGAAAAGTTTAAAATAAAACAAATAGTAATAACTAGCATAAGTGAACTTTGAAGGAGACTTTTGTCCAAGGTTTGTTTGGAAGGACTTTAAAGGCAAAGTAGAATGGGAAGATTTATATGAACTGATGTAAAATGAAGTAAGCAAAAATGGGAAAAATAGGAATAATTACTAGAATAGTATAATTAGAAAGAGAAAGAAAGAAATAGGAGAAAATGAGTGTCAGGTAATTTAATAGAATGATACATTGATTTCTTTAAAATGCCTGATTAAGAAGAAGTCATATAGCATTCCTTTAGGGAAAGGAAGGGAAGGGAAGGGAAGGGAAGGGAAGGGAAGGGAAGGGAAGGGAAGGGAAGGGAAGGGAAGGGAAGGGAAGAGATATGATATATGTGTATATGTGTGTGTGAATAAAATGAATAAAATGATGGAAAAGAACTGAAAATTGAGGGAATGACAATTAAATGAAGAAAGGTTGAACAAATTCTCTGTCCTTCTACCACTCAAGCTTTCTTCAAAAAAATCAAATTTCATTTCCTTTTCTAATCTCCCAAATTCTTAGTGTTTCCTCCTTTCTGCCAAATTAATTATATGTACTTTGTATCTAGTTTTTATTTAGTTACTTGGCTGCATTAGGTCTTCTTTCACTCACCCTACTCCCACACCCTATAATCTCTAAATTCCTTGTGGGCAGGGACAAGGATTTGCCTTTGAATTTGAGTCTTCCAACATTTCCCACAATGCTTAGTACAAATGTTTAATAACAGTTCAATGAACTAAATCAGTGACTGTAGAAATCAGGAACTAATCTTTTTGACTAAGAGGTCACATTTTTCTTTTCATTCCTTTTCCCTACCATGAACCAAACTAATTAGAATTTGACTTTCAGAAAGGTAGTGATGGTTAATAAACATAATGGCAGCTGTTCCCATTTGTATGGCCCTTTTAAGCTTACCCAGTGTGTTTTTTTTCCCTCAATAATACAAGAAGTATAAGCACCATTTTGAAGAAAACTAGACATATATCAGAAGGTAAGCTAATTTCCCGTGGTGAAGCAGCTAGGAAATAAATATTAGGGCTGGAATTTAAGCCCAGGTCTCTCTTGCTTCAAAACCCAGTCTCCTTCCCAGTACTATTTCCTTAGCACCATACTGCCTTTCAGTAGGAGAAGGGTTGGTACTGGTCTTGATATCAATTTATCAAATGATCTAATATTGAAATGAATCCAGGGGAAGGACTAATATGATATAGATACTATTTAAACCTGAATATTATATCCAGGGTTCAATAATATCATAAAGAAGAAGCATGGCATAACGGTTTCTTTGGCTTAGGTCAAGAAGATCTAAATTCAAGTCCTATCTATGATATATTTTGGCTCTCTTCCCCCAGGCAAATTAGTTGATCCATCACAGACCAAGTAAACTCTCTGCCACTGCAACAGGGAGAAGCTCCAACAACAGTTTCCATAGCAAGAAAATCACAAGTCCTTAATGTATCAGTTATTTTAATGATATCAATTATATCACTCCATTAGTAAGTGTTTATTCAGCACAACCTCTGTGCCAGGCATGCCCTAAAACAATGGAGGATGCTAAGACAAAGAATGAAATAATATTTCCTCTTGGAGACCTTAAATTCTACTAGGAAAGTCGGGTGTACATATATGTCCCTCTCCCTTTACAAATCCTTTTGCCTGTTCCATACATAATTCCAGATAGATATGTAAATAGATGATATGGGAGATAAATAAAAAATTAGACAGACATGTATATAGCTATAAACACATAGATAATTATATATATATATATATGTAACTATGAGAAATGGAATTAAATCATTTTTTAATTGCATGAGGCATTGTGCCAAGCACTACTGATACAAAAAGTCAAGGCTCACAATTTAATATGGGGGGAGCCAACAAGTACACAAATATGTAGAAGTAACCTATATACAGAATAAAAGGAAATAATTAAAGGAAAACACTAGAATTAAGAAAGACTTTGAAAGGTTTTATGTAGAAGATAGGGTTTTAATTAGAATACTAATGCACTGGAGTTGTGAACTGATCCAGTCATTCTGGGGACGAATTTGGAATTATGCTGAAAGGCTATAAAAATGTTTATGCTCTCTGACCCAGCAATACCACTACTAGGTTTGTATACCAAAGAGGTTTTAAAAAAGGAAAAGGACTTAATGTATACAGATAGTTTAATAGCTGCTTTTTTCTGCTCTGCAAAGAATTAGGAATTGAGGAAAAAATGTCTGTCATCTATTTTATCTGTTTATCTATTCATCTATCAAAATATTGTGTTCATATATACATGATACTGTTAATTATATCTTAATATCATTGTTACAGTTTTATTATTATACATTTGCATGTTATACATATATATTGTTTATAGTCATTTATACCCATGGTTGCCATACACATGCATGCATAAATACAAATATAAATATATCCACATGCCCACATATATACACAAATACATGCATATATGCAGGGAATTATTCATAAACCAGGCAAAAGGGTTTACAAGGGAGTAAATGAAAAGTAGAAGGAAGCAAAAAAGAAGGAAATTTAAGTCCAAACTTTGATTGGTCATCTCAAATTTGCATTCATTATTTTAGCTAAAAAAGAGAGAATAATTTCCAAAGTCAGAACAATCAGGGGCTTTTTATAAAGGAAACATATCCAAAGAATGTGATCAGCAGATGGTTTGCTTCCCTGCTGCCCTAAAATGATGTTAGCCTGGTGTGTGACAGCGATTAATATCTTATTTCTAAAACCAGCCTATTAGAAAAAATCATGCAGGTAACTGTGGGCCATTAATCTGCCTTGGAATCCAACATGCACTGTCTGATGAGTGAACTGAGCCCAAGGGGACAAAGTTATTTTACAATCATTGAATGGACCTCTGAAGTGGGTAGGAGGGACCTGGAGAGCTTTTGAGACCAAAGGCACAGAGACTGAGACAACCAGAAAGGAGCATTTTGGGATTTTCTCTGTACAGGAAAAGAAGTACTCGAAGCATCAGTCCCATAATTTTCACATCATCTTTTCTAGAATTCGTTTTCCAAATTATATTCAATCCAATATATTAATGAAGCTCCTATTCTGTGTAAGGGACTCTGCCAACAGAAGAAGAAGAAGCAGAAGAAGAAGCAGAAGAAGAAGAAGCAGAAGCAGAAGCAGAAGCAGAAGCAGAAGAAGCAGAAGAAGCAGAAGCAGAAGCAGAAGAAGAAGAAGAAGAAGAAGAAGAAGAAGAAGAAGAAGAAGAAGAAGAAGAAGAAGAAGAAGAAGAAGAAGAAGAAGAAGAAGAAGAAGCAGAAGAAGAAGCAGAAGCAGAAGAAGAAGAAGAAGAAGAAGAAGAAGAAGAAGAAGAAGAAGAAGAAGCAGAAGAAGCAGAAGAAGAAGCAGAAGAAGAAGAAGAAGAAGAAGAAGAAGAAGAAGAAGAAGAAGAAGAAGAAGAAGAAGAAGAAGAAGAAGAAGAAGAAGCAGAAGAAGAAGCAGAAGAAGAAGCAGAAGAAGAAGCAGAAGAAGAAGCAGAAGAAGAAGAAGAAGAAGAAGAAGAAGAAGAAGAAGAAGAAGAAGAAGAAGAAGAAGAAGAAGAAGAAGAAGAAGAAGAAGAAGAAGAAGAAGAAGAAGAAGAAGAAGAAGAAGAAGAAGAAGAAGAAGAAGAAGAAGAAGCAGGAGCAGGAGGAGGAGGAGGAGAAGGAGAAGGAGAAGAAGAAGGAGGAGGAGGAGGAGGAGGAGGAGAAGGAGAAGGAGAAGGAGAAGGAGAAGGAGAAGGAGAAGGAGAAGGAGAAGGAGAAGGAGAAGGAGAAGGAGGAGAAGAAGAAGAAGAAGAAGAAGAAGAAGAAGAAGAAGAAGAAGAAGAAGAAGAAGAAGAAGAAGAAGAAGAAGAAGAAGAAGAAGAAGAAGAAGAAGAAGAAGAAGAAGAAGAAGAAGAAGAAGAAGAAGAAGAAGAAGAAGAAGAAGAAGAAGGAAGAAGAAGGAGAAAGAAGAAGAAGAGGAATTGTCTTGAAGTTTTTAATCTACTTGGAACAGTGGTACTACATATACACATACACAAAGAAATAAAGTGAGAAAGAGATACACAGACAGAGGTAGAGAGAGATAATATAAAATAAATAGTGTATTTTGTGCTTTGAAGGAAGCTAAGGATTCTAGAAGGCATAGATAAGGAAAGAATATATTTCACATGTAAGAGACATCCCACATTCTTTCAGAAAGAGAACACAATTCACATGGAAACAGAAGGTAGTAATACTATGGAGAAGAATTTCTTAACTTTACTTTTTTTTTATTTTACTTTACTTGAATCCTTCATCAATTTCCACCAAAATCATTGATTTATGAAAAATATGATGTCAAAGCAGAAGAGGCGATCTAGTTTGAACTTCTCGTGCATTGGTCAAACACTGAGGCCAAAATAAGGGAAGGTGACTTACCCAAAATCACCTAGCTTCTTTTTTGATAGAACTGCCCATAGGATCATTGCCTTAGAGATGGAAGAGGAAAACAATGATCAAATTCAATCTCTTCATTTCACAACTGAGGAAAATGAATCCCAGAGGTTAAGTGATTAGCTCTGGATCACACAGCTAGTAAGGATCTGAAGTATTTAATTCCAAGCACAGTGCTCTATCCATTATACCAAGCTGAAATATGATGCACAGTGTCCAGAAATAAGGAGGTGATGAGCTCACTCTCTTCTTTTGAATCCTGGAAGGCATTTCATAGGAAAGATGATTGATGATGTGCAGTTCATCCAGAGAAATACACCAAGGTTAGTGAAAGATGTCAATTTTATAATTTTATAAGTATCTATTGAAGCAACTTGATATATGTAGCAAGGAGATGAGAAAGCAAAGTGGTACAAGACAAGTATTTAAGTATGTGAGGAGCCATTCCCTGATTGTTTTACTTCATCCTAGAAGACAAACTCAGGTCGGGGAAATGGATGTAAAATGCAAAAAAAAAAATTAAAATAAGAAAACAAAATTTTCATAACAAATAAGCAAGTCAATTCAAGAAGCACTTATTAAGCACTTCCTTTGTGGCAAGAACTGTGTTCAGGTCTTGAGATAGAAAGGCAAAAAGGATAGTATTTAGCCAGAAGGAAGAGAAGAAAACCTTTAAGTAAATAGGTACATAAGAGATACAGAAAGAGTAGATGAAAGGATATATGAAAGCCAAGTTGGGTAAAAGGAAGAAGGGCTAGGGAAGTACTCTTGGATTTAGTAGGATTTAAACTGAGTGTTCAAGGACTATAGGGAAACCAGGAATCAAAGAGGGCATAACATTCAAGGCTCGATGGAGGACAGCCAGTGCAAAAGCTACATACATGGATGTTTGGAAAGTATGTCTGAAGAAGTGAAAAACCAGTGTTACTGAATCTGAGAGGGACATGAAAAAAGGAGTTTTGAGAAGACTGAAAAGGACAAAAGGACCAGATTACCAAAAAGACCTTTGAGTGCTAAATAAAGGAATTTGTAGTTGATCCTGGAAGCAATAGGGAGCCACTAGAATTCTTTTAGGAAGGAAGAAATCACATTGAGAGTTGAGTGGAGAATTTTGGAGTGAGGACACAGATAATTGAGCCATAAGACCAACTAGAAAGCTATTTCCATAATCCAAGAGTGAGATGATGGAGACATGAACTAGAGAGGTAGCTATGCCAAAAGAGAGAAGATATACAAGGAAGAGATTGTGGAAATTAAAAAAAAAGACAATACTTGCTAATAATGTAGTTCTTGAATTCTTAAGAGGCAGCAATTCTTAAAGTTTAAGTTAGTTTATTTGTTGTTGCTCAACAAAATCCAAATTAGCCAATAGACTCCCTCCATTATCATGGAAAGCAAAGTCAAGAAGTACTAGCAGGGAAAAGGAACACAAGAACCTTGGAGAAGAACTCCAGTTCCTATTCTGGACATTCCAAAACATTGTTGATTAGTAAAGAGTCACAAAGAAGGTGTGGGCTTAGAGATTCTTACTTCTCCTCATTACTTTGTCACAGGAAGAGGCCTATATTAAGAAAATGCCAACATGTTGCCCTTTTTCCTTGTTATATGTGTGTACAGATATATATATATATATACATGATGTATGTATATAGTTACACACACACAAATATCAGTAAATTTTCTCTAAAACTTAGCATTCTTTTTTTTATTATTAATGTAGGCAACAATACTATTCTGAAAAAGAGACCATAGGCTTCAAGAGACAACCAAAGTGGTCCATGGCATTAAAAAGATTATCAACCTATGTATTCATGTAATCCAAAAGCAGAACATACTACCTTCAGAGGTAATGAGTCCTCTCTCATTTGAAGCTTTTAACAGAAAAATGGAATATCTCACGAAGATTTCTTATTAAGGAGTAGAGGATAAATTTGTCTCTAAGGTCATTTCTGGGCTACTGACATTTAGGCAAAAAGAATCCTACTCCAACATGCCACTGAGCATCCCACCTAAACAACCTTATATCACAGCACTGCTACCAAATCTATCCCTAGTGATGAGGCCAGAAACATCAGAGACCAAAGCTACATGTGAGGAAAGGTTGAGAAATTCAGGACAGTTTCTTTTGTTTATGGTTTATATAGTAATCAATTTGAACTTCTTTGTTGACCATAGGGAGAACAATAGACATTTTGTCTATCAGTCCTACAAATTCCCTCATTCATTCATCTGTTCTAACATGAAGGAATAGAAAATCATTACAATTAAATTATCTCAAGAGCCTAATTTTGGAGGTAAGAATATAATTTTTTCCATTATATAAGTTTTATGAGTTAGGCCAGGTTCATAATCAATAAAGGTCTACATGGTTCTCTCTCATAACCAGGAATAACCAGATCTTGGTCAGGTCAAGTAACAAATAGATTTTTAGGAGCTCATTATTCAACTCCTTCAAGATATTTTAATTGGTGATAGCTAATTAAGAGGTGGTCAATCAACCTATCTGATCCTCCCTATACCTTTATCATAGGAAACACAGGAAAAGAATTCTTTTCCCCTTCAGTTATTGACTAAATTATGTTAAAAAGGAAGTCATCCCTTGGAATTCCAAAGGACAAAGAAAATTCAAAAAGCAGCAGACTGGATGGTATCTCTGACCCAGATCCTAAATAGAAGAATACATGGTAATTCTCCCTAATATATGGAATTAACAAAGTACGTGAAAAATATATTGTTACAAAAGTGTAGTTCTATTCCTATGGGGATGCAGACCTATTTATTTTACATTTGCCAAAGGGTGTGGGGGCTTTCTTCTGATGTTTTTGTTTAAGCTTCTCCTAATTATATATATATATATATATATATATATATATATATATATGTCTTTATGTGTATATATATACATACAAGTGTACATATATACATATATACGTATATATATATATATGTATATATATATATATATTGTCTTTGAGAAAATAGTCTGAAGAGATTGTCTTGTGGAGATAGTCTCCTGACTGAGAGACTCTTCCAGGGAGCTTCGCTGGAGATCAGGCTTGGATTGTGGGCTTGGAGCTTGGTTTCAACTTGAACTCTGACTCCTGGACTACTTCATGGGGTGAGTGAAAGGCTGACTCCTTTCCTAGTTTCTGGAAAAACTAGCTTTCATCTTGGAGGAGTCCATGTGGTTACTCACTCCCAGCCTTCCTGGTTGAGAACTAATTAATCTTTGTCTGGATTAAGATAAGATAGATAATCTTTCTAACCCCCTCACATTTCTCTTCTTTAATATTTCTTCTCTATTTGTATGTATTTGTAAATAAATTCCTTACTCAAGATATAATAAATATTGGAGACCACATAATTTTATAAAATTATTGCCCCGCCATTAAATTTAACCCTAACATTTCTGAAGATAGAGTGGAAAGATCATCCTGGACATATCAAGTCAGAGGACTTGGGATCATGGACTTTACCCTGGAATCATTCTTAACAAGGGATTCTTTAGTTCAATTTCTTCAGTATAAAGAAAAAGGAATTGAGCTATAGAAAGATAACATGACTTAGAATGATAATATTATTGTTTTAGAACTAGAAAAGTCTCTACAGGCAGCTAGTCTAAATTCTTCATCTCACAGAGAAACAAACAGAGTCACAGAGATGGTAAGAGACTTACCATATGTGATACAGGTAGCAAGTATCAGGGTCAGGATTTGAATCCAACTCTTTTGATTCTAAATCCAATGTTTTGTTTTTCTTTCTACTGAATCATAATATATCTTCTTTTTCTTTGTGAATTTCACCCTTGGATAAAGTAACCCTGAGGGCCTTAGTTGTCTCAAAAACAAAGAAGTTGTCTCTTCTAGAGCCAGAGATATTAACATCTTTTTAGTCTGCTGCTGTGTTTGTTTTTATGTTACTCCTCAAACAATCCCTGTATTTAAAGCAACAGAATGGCTGTGCTACATCATGAACTTGTTTTGGGGGTGGGGGGAGGACTCATCTTTTTCTAATGAGATTATTTTTTTCAAATTCTTAAATAAGATTATGTGAATGTATTTAGCCCTGCCATTTTAAGCATACACAATAAAATTGATAAAAATTTGACTTTCTCAAAAATAAGTTTAGGGGTGAAAATTCACTCTACAAAATAACTCACCAGGCATCAATAACAACAAGATCAAAGATGAAATTTTTGTTATTATTGTTGTTATTTAGTCAATTAATTGGGACTCTCAGCATCATAGTTTGGGATTTTCTTTGAAAAGATACTGGAGTGGTTTGCCATTTCCAGTAATGTTATTCTCCAGCTCATTTTATACCTGAGACAGGGTTTAGTGACTTGCCAAGGGTCACATAGCTAGGAAGTATCTGAGGCCAAATTTGAACTTACTAAGATGATTCTTCCTTACTGTTGCACTGTATAATTTATTTAATTATCATTTTTAGCCCCAAAGCAGAAATATGACAATGTACATTATCTTCTTCTTTATAGATTTGGGAGGCTATGGTTATGGAACACTATGTCTTCTAAAAGACATGTTTGATGTGACACAATGGAGTATTGGTTTTAGAGTTAGGAGGACCTCAGTTTGAATCTAACTTCAGATTCTTAAAACTAGCTGGGTCATACTGGGTACCTATGTCTTCCTCAGTTTCCTCATATGTAAAAATAATAGCATTTTCCTTCAAGGTTGTTGTAAGGAGAAGACAATTACTTGTAAAGATCTATAGAAATACTACTTAATGTTTTAAGTTAGTCCTATTGCTCTGTTTGTCCTTGTTAGTTTTTTTTTTTAATTCTTTGATACTAAAGTTGGTTTTCTGGGTCAGGGAAACAGGAGGGACTTATCAAAAAATAAATAAATCCAAAGAAGTATTTTACATGACTCACCATAAGATTCTTTTAAAGTTGTCTTTGAGCACAGTTTAGCCTTCAGATAAAATTCTATCCTAAATATATATTGAACAGTGTTATCAATAGTATATAAACATAATTTCATTGGAGTCAGAGGCCTTGAATTTGAATCCCAGCTCTTTTATTTAATATCAGCCCCGAAATCAGAATGAACTGAGTTCAAATCTACTCTCACATACATACTATCTACGTGACCCTAGGCAAGTCACTTAATCTTTGTCTCAGTTCCCTTAACTGTAAAATAGAGATAATAATAACATCTTGCTTGGAGAGTTGCTATAAGGATCAAAAGAGACAATAATTGGAAAGATCTTCTTCCCATAGCTCTTCTTCCCATTTGGAAAATAGCAACTGCTATATGAATCTTAGCTGTTATTATTATTATTTCTGTCTGTCCAAGGAGAGGGTTGGACTAGGTATTTTCTGAAGTCCTTCCCAGGACTGCCTGTATAGTATACTAAATTATCAATTTAAATAGTGGACTAACAGTCTCCACTGAATTCAGCAGTGATCAGGTAAATGTACTAAGGAGGGAAGAATGGAAACCACCATTTAGTCACAACTATCTGGTGGATGACAGCACTCCCTCTTCTCCTACAGATCAAATGCTTACAAGATCAATGAGGACAACTCTAGGAGGTCCTCTGATTTAGCTGTCCTTTTGGGGATGGTTCTGAATGAAGGAATATATATGAACACAGACATATTGTATGTTAATATACATAAAAGATATTATGTCCGTATAGAGACAAATATAGAGGCATACAGATGGTGCACTGGATAGAGTGCACCATCTGTATGTATGAGTCAGTAAGACTCATCTACCTGGTTTCAAATCTAGTTTCAGACATGTCCTATTTATGTGACCCTGGGCAAGTTACTTAGCCCATTGGCCTCCATTTTCTCATCAGTAAAATGAGCTGGAGACAGAAATAGCAAACTACTCCAGTATCTTTGCCAAGAAAACCCCAAATGGGTCATGCTGAGTCACGCACAACTGAAAAATGAGTAAATAACGACAATAATACAACATACACACACATCCTATAACTGTATATATGTGTGCAAATATATGCATGTATATATATATATATATATATATGAACATATGTATACTTTGAATGAATCCAAACACTCCTATCAGCTCTAGCTGTAGGTTTTTCACGCGCAGGAAGAAAAACAACTGGTGCTTCCTGCACCGCCCACTAAGCTTCCTCTTGTTGATTACCAGTGTTAATGATCATTAATGACTGATAATTATTTCACAGAAACAGCAACAAAATTACCTGGTGTGGCATTCGCTGTAAATTTTAGTCTCCTTATTTACCCACGCCCTTCTCCCACCTCTCATACTTAATGAGATCCACTTTCTTTGCTAACCATGAAGACACGATTTCTTTTGGCATCTGTCTCCTGTGCAAAAACTCCTGAACAAGTGTGTTTTGTGAAGACAGCGGATGCTATGGTGCACTAAGAATTCCTTTGGAAGGTTTGATTTCTATCAGGAAGTAATGTCTGGCTTTCAGTGACTTTAGATCATAAATTCCTAGTGGAAGGGAAGGAAATAAGCATTCATAAGGATAAGGGATAAGGGAGAGGGAAAAATGCTGTCTCTAAAAGAAGAGAGAATTTAGTCACAAACCCTGGGAGAAGATTCTAGAAGGGGGAACCCTGCAGAGGGAGTTTTAAGAATTAACTGGGGAAAAACTGCCAATCCTGATTTGCCCTCTCTCTGAGCTGGAAGGGAGAAGAGCTGCTCCATCAACACCTGGGAACCAACTAGTTTTATAGAAAGACTAGTAGGTTCTTGGGTTTGAAGAACTACCTGTGAGGAGATCTGTTTCCCTAAAGTGCTGAGAACAATTTGGTATGACAATTTGGCTAAGATAAACCAAAGGGTTTTATATCTGGGACTTTGGGTTTTACCTAGGAAGCCAACCCCAGGCCTGGGGAAGGACTCAGGCCACCCGATAATCCTCTCCACAGCCTTTTAGAGACAATCTAGTATATATAGTTTAGCAAGGTAGTCACATAGTTTTTGGGTCTAGATAGATCAGGGAGCTGGTAAGGAGGGCTTGAGAAGACCAGAAGAGCATTCCCTGTGAGAGGAACATAGAAAAGTGGGTAGAGATAGAGCTTTTTCGAGACAGGGACCTGGGGAGTTTATCTGTTTCCATAACCTTCATTAGCTAAATAAACTTGTTTTTCCTATTGTTTCAAGGGCTGTTGTGCTTCACTGGCCCTAAAAGGTTCCTGGGTGGGTTTCTTCATCACCAACCCATCCAGGTCTTTCATAATCAGTATATCTCCTTTGGGAGATATATTTCTTTTTCACATTCATATTACTCCCATCACCCTATCAGGTGAGGCAGGGGATAGCCCTTGGTTTGAAATTAGGAAAATTCATCTTTCTGAGTTCAAATTCAGCCACAAAAAGTAAATAGCTACATAATCCTGGGTGAGTAATTGAACCCTGGTTGCCTTAGTCCTTCACCTGTTAAATGAATGGGAGAAGGAAATGGCAAACCACTCTGGTATCTTTGCCAAGCAAATCTCAAATGGGATCAGAGAGAATCAGACACGATTGAAAATGACAACAACCAGTCTGCCAAGCACTATGCTAAGCACTTTACAAATATCTCAATTTATCCTTGCAAAAAATTTTGTGAGGTAGATGCTATTTTCATCCCAATTTTATAGTTGAGGAAATTGAGGCTAAGTGACTTAACCATGGTCACATATCCAGGAAATATCTGAGATTGGATTTTAACTAGTCTTTTTGACTCTCTTCATTTTTGATAGCTAAGTGGATAGGATGTATGCCACAATTCCAGAATCACAGAATTTCAGTATTGCAATGTTCATTTGTAAAATGTGGATAATAAGAATACTAATTCCCAAGGTTTGTGAGGATTAAATGGGATACTATTTATAAAGTTCTTTGTAAGCCTTAACAATGTTGTATTAATATTTACTATTTTATTATTATTTTTATTATGGAATGAGACATTTCTGACTTATATAATTCAAGATTTCAAGATGGATTGTTTCAGAGAAAGGAAGGAGTTTTCCATTTTTTGTGGTCTTCAAGAGGAAACTCAGTGACCACTTTTCAGGAATGTTTTATAGAAGGAATTTCTGATCCCAAATCCTTTGTTTTTTATCCCTAGCCCTTCACACAGTGCCTGGCACATAGAAAGAAACTTAATAAATGTTAATTAACTGATTGACTGAGTTACAGATGACCCCTGATTTCTCTTTCAACTCCAAGATTCCATGATTCTATGGTTCTATGCAGTTGTTGCTAGGGCCCTTTTTTTGAGAGAGATCAAGAGATTTCTGAAATTTAGAGTTGACAGGGACATTAGAGATAATCTGGTCTGACTTTATCACTTTACAGATGGGGAAATCAAAGGTCAGGCTTGCTATACATCCTCCCGCAACTCTACAAACTCCACTGTTTCTCTATTACCTCCAGGATCAAACCTGAAATCCCATATTCCTTATTTAGAGCCCTTCATGTGTTCTTTTCCTGCCTTTGCAATCTTATAGTTTGATCCCTGTGCATTCTCTATGGTCCAGTCATATTGTTCTTCTTTCAGTTCCTCAAATTTAACACTCCATCTCCTGATTCCTTGCATTTTCATTTGCCATATCCCAAACTGAAAATGTTTTCTTTCCTTACCTCATCTACCTGGATTCTTTGGCTTCGTTCTAGACTGAGCTAACATCCCACATTCTGTAGAAGACCTTTCCTGGTTTCTCTCCCCCTCCTTCCTCTCCTTTTTTGCTTCCTATCTTTCCTCAGGGATTACTTTCCATACATACATACTGTATGTAACAGGGAGAGAGAGAGAGAGAGAGAGAGAGAGAGAGAGAGAGAGAGAGAGAGAGAGAGAGAGAGAGAGAGAGAGAGAGAAACAGAGAGAGAAACAGAGAGAGAGAAACAGAGAAACAGAGAGAGAAAAACAGAGAGAGAGAGAAACAGAGAGCCAGAGAGAGAGAGAAACAGAGAGCCAGAGAGAGAGATGAAGGAGAGAGAGGGAGACAGAGACAGACAGACAGACAGAGAGAGACAGACAGACAAAGACAGAGAGAGACAGAGAGAGAAAGAAAGACAGAGAGAAAGGGAGACAGACAGACAGACAGACAGAGAAACAGAGAGCCAGAGAGAGAGATGGAGGAGAGAGACAAAGAGAGAGAGAGAGAGAGGGAGAGACAGAGAGACAGAGACAGAGAAAGAGAGAGACAGAGAGAGACAGAATGTTTTCATGTTGTTTATTTCCCTCATGAAAATATGAGAATATGAGTTCCTTGAGAGCGAGGATTATGTTTTTACCTTTTTTTTTAATCTCTCATATTTAGCACATTGGCTGGCACATGGAAAATGTTTAGTAACTATTTGTTGATTAACTCACTGACCAAGACACAGAAGGGACTTGCCCAAGGTCACACAGGCAGTACACTAGCAGAAATGAAATATGAAGATCTTAGGAAAACCTCATTTCTCTCTCAGGTACATTTTCTAGGTAATTATATATGCTTGTGCTTTGGTAAGAATGATGCCTCTCTCTTTTTGTATTAAGTTAGGAATGAACACCAAGTTCCTTAATGACTCCTAGGGACTTAAATAAAACCCACTGGAATAAAAACAGTGCCCCAAATGGAGCCTTCTGTAAGCAATAAATCTGCTACCTAGCGTGGCCTGCTTTCCTAAAACAAAAGTGACTGCAGCAAGCACTTTTTATTATTGCTCATATATTGTTTAAATATTTCAGCTGGGAAATGCTGTTTGAAGAGAGAGACAATAGCTGGCTTGACATAAGATTTATTAGAGAGGGTTGGCACAAATATATTTGTAGTGCACAAAATATGTTAGCAGAGATTATTCCAGATTTACAATGATTAATAATGGATCGGACATGGCAGACGCCAGAAGCCTGCCTCTTTGGCAATTTCAACGGCAGGTTGAGGCAGGATAAAACATTAACTTCATATTCCCCATAATCTTTTGTTAAAGGCAGTGAAGTCGTCTCAACAGAATGAAGCAACAAAACAAAAGACGTACCCTTCCAACCCAGATGCACAGCAGACAATTTGGACCAAATTCACAATAATGACATACTGCATTTATGGAGTGCCATGAGGTTTGCCAAGTGACTTTCTTCACAACAGCCCTGAGGTGGAGGCAACCTAAGAATCCTGAGCCTATTTGGACAAGGGAAGAAATTGAGGCTAATGTGGCTTATATAACTTGCTTATGATCCCAAAGTCAGGAATGGCATTTGTCTCTGATCCCTTCTCTCCAATCACAAGGTCAACATTTTACCTTCAAAATTCAATATGAATTGCTCAGCTTGGAAATCAAAGCCTTCTCCCTTCTGGCTCTGGTCTTCTTATCACATTTATTTCATATTATTCTCATTCAGAGGATCATGGTCCTAGACCCAGGGAACGGGGGAGGTGATCCAATCCAATCATTTCATTTTATAGCTGGAGAAACAGGAAGAGGCTGTGGTTTAGTAGAAGGGAGACAGAGAGCCTTACTCTGGAACAGGAGGGCTAAGAATCAAAACCTGCAGCTGAAGCTTACTACTTCTGTGACTGTGGGACAATCTCTTAACCTCTTTGAACCCCAGTTGTC
This sequence comes from Monodelphis domestica, assembly GCF_027887165.1. Lineage (NCBI taxonomy): Eukaryota > Metazoa > Chordata > Mammalia > Didelphimorphia > Didelphidae > Monodelphis > Monodelphis domestica. The sequence goes on along the minus strand of NC_077230.1, from coordinate 407,122,540 downwards.
TCGTTTGGGAAATGGGGGCCTTGAATGAGATGGTCTCTGAGGCTCTGGGTCTATGAGCCTATGAGGGCAAGGGAAGGAAAGTGATTTGTTCAGGTTCACATGTGTAAACACTATGAAAGTGGGATTTCAAAACAGATTCTTAGACTCCAAATCCCGATTCCATGCTAATATATATATATGATATCACCAAATATATATTCTCTCTCTTTCCCTCTCCATCTATTTATCTATATCTCACATACATACATGCATGTATATAATATACACATATACATACACATACATACCATTTATTTTTTTAATTTGAAAATTTTTATTTAATTAATTAATTTAGAATATTTTTCCATGGTTCCATGATTCATGTTCTTTCCCTCTCCTCCTCCCACTCCCCTCCCATAGCCAGCGAGCAACTCCAATGGGTTTTACACATACATAGCCTTTAAGAACACAGTGTTACCTCTTTGCAAAATAGGTCATAAGAGATCACGGGTTCTTTGAAGGAGAAAAGGAATACCGAGAATCACAGCTATAGAGCTGAAAAAAAATCTAGGAAGTCATTTAGTCCAAACCCTTCATTTGATAGAAAAAAGAAACCGAGCCCAGAGAAGTTGTCACTCACCCAAGATCACACAGATAATACGTGATAGCTTGATAGTATCAAGGGAAAAAATGATGTCTTTGTTGAAAGACCATACCATAGGAGGATCTGGGAACTGGGAAGACCTTGGGAGAGAAGTGATAGATGCTTTTAAAAATTTAAAGGAGTTTCCCTTAAAAGAGAGATTGAATTTGTTCTGCTTGACTCTAGAGAGGGCAAAATGATGAAAAATAGTTGAAGACTATGGAGAAACAGAATCAAGTTTGACTGAACCACCAAGGCTATCCAATAAAAAGAAGAGTCTTTAGGCTTTTGGAGACAGGGATTTCCCTCTCACTAATGGTATTTAGGGAATAGGTAGACAACCACAAACTGGGAATGTGATAAAGGAGTTTCAGTTACTGGATTAGAAGAACTCTAAGGTCCCTTCCAGTTCTGAGATTCTATTGTTTTGTTAAGGAATAAAGGAATGAATGCAGCAAGGTATCACTAAGGAAATAAACTCCAGAGATCTGGAGGGGATGGAGTCAATATGATGGAGAAGAAGTCAGGAAAGTTTGAACCACACTGAGAATCCTCTCTAACCCACCTTAAAATAATGCTTCAAAGCCACTACTGGAGTGAAAGAATCAACAAGGAAATGGAGGGAAGCAATTTTCATACAGAGAACAGTTTGAAAGGTAGGTAGAGAGAGTCTGGTTGCCTGGAGTGAGAGAGGAGCACATCCACAGGAGGCCATAAGAGAGGCAAGTAGAGGCAAGCCAACAGCAACCCCTCCCCCATATTTACTGTTCCAGATTCTGAACCTGTACCAAGACAGCATTGAGACCCAGAGACCCTGACTAAGCCAACAGCAGTACAATGCCACACACAACCCTTCAAGTTCGAAGTCCCAGCCCAAGCCTTCAGAGAAGCCCCAAACCTAAGCACATGACAGTGACAGTCTGTGGTGTGTATGGCCAGTGCAGGCCCAGAGGGAGGCTCTGAGCCCTTGACCAAGTCCAAACAGAGGCCCCAAGACCCAGCACGTCAGTCAGCAAGGTTACCAGCTGGTACAAGGCCAAGGGGAGGCACAGAGCCCTTACCCAAGACTACAATGAGGTCTTGAATCCCAATGCAAGGCAATCCATGCAGCATCCATGATTTGTGTAAGGCCAGAGTGGGGTTTAGAGCTCCAGCCATAGCTCCAGCCTTCACTGAGAACCTAACTCAAGATAGTCAGAAGTGAGCCTAACCTGTATAAGCCAAGAGCTAAGCCCAGAAATTCTACCCAAGGTCAAGTAGAAGTTGCAAGCTCTAGATGAAGGCTATACACAGTGTGGCTGACCTTATCTAGTCCAGAGTGAGTCCAAAAGACCCAAACCTGGAGTCAGATCCTGAGTCCCAGTACAAGATAGCTCACAATGCTCTGAGCTCTGTAAGTCTTTAGCTGTCCTAGGAGGTGAAGCAATGGGAGGTGATTTTTAGAGCTCCCAGCCCACAAATGATCATAATGCCTTGGAGGAACTGAAATTTGAAGAAACCCTCAAGTATAGCTAAGGGTAGCAGCAGGAAGAAGAAGAAGAAGAAGAAGAAGAAGAAGAAGAAGAAGAAGAAGAAGAAGAAGAAGAAGAAGAAGAAGAAGAAGAAGAAGAAGAAGAAGAAGAAGAAGAAGAAGAAGAAGAAGAAGAAGAAGAAGAAGAAGAAGAAGAAGAAGAAGAAGAAGAAGAAGAAGAAGAAGAAGAAGAAGAAGAAGAAGAAGAAGAAGAAGAAGAAGAAGAAGAAGAAGAAGAAGAAGAAGAAGAAGAAGAAGAAGCAGCAGCAGCAGCAGCAGCAGCAGAAGCAGCAGCAGCAGCAGCAGCAGAAGCAGAAGAAGAAGAAGAAGAAGCAGCAGCAGCAGCAGCAGCAGCAGCAGCAGCAGCAGCAGCAGCAGCAGCAGAAGCAGAAGCAGAAGCAGAAGAAGAAGAAGAAGAAGAAGAAGAAGAAGAAGAAGAAGAAGAAGAAGAAGAAGCAGCAGCAGCAGCAGCAGCAGCAGCAGCAGAAGCAGAAGAAGAAGAAGAAGAAGCAGCAGCAGCAGCAGCAGCAGCAGCAGCAGCAGCAGAAGCAGAAGCAGAAGCAGAAGAAGAAGAAGAAGAAGAAGAAGAAGAAGAAGAAGAAGAAGAAGAAGAAGAAGAAGAAGAAGAAGAAGAAGAAGAAGAAGAAGAAGCAGCAGCAGCAGCAGCAGCAGCAGCAGAAGCAGCAGCAGCAGCAGCAGCAGAAGCAGAAGAAGAAGAAGAAGAAGCAGCAGCAGCAGCAGCAGCAGCAGCAGCAGCAGCAGCAGAAGCAGAAGCAGAAGCAGAAGAAGAAGAAGAAGAAGAAGAAGAAGAAGAAGAAGAAGAAGAAGAAGAAGAAGAAGAAGAAGAAAGTTTAACAGAGTGCCTTTTCTACCCGGAGACCATACCTCAATTTTAAGATAAAAGTAAAAGTCAAGAAAAAGGTTGGGGAAATGAGGAAGCATCCAGAAAAAAAAAGTAAAAGAAAAAACCTAACAATAAGAAAATTTTATGGAGACAAAGACAAGAAAGGCAAAGACACAAATGAAGCAAAGTAAATACATATAAAATTTCAGTGAATTGGGAATACAACTAAAAAACTAGAAAAAACAGCCAATTAACAATTGCCAATTAAAAAAATAAATTGGAAATCTGAAAAAGTAAAGAAGAAATTAGTAATATTGAAAGTAAGAAAACCACTGAACTAATAAATAAGACTATAAGTTAGTTTTATGGGAAAAGATAAAAAAGATACAGCATGGGCTAGTGATTTAAAAAAGGAAAGAAGAAAATCAAATAATCAGTATCAAAAATGAAAAAAGTGAACTCACCACCAATGAAGAGAAAATTAAAGCAATTATTAAGAGATATTTTGCCCATTTATATGCCATATAATCTGACAACCTAAGGGACATGGATTAATATTTACAAAAATATAATGCCCATATTAACAATAGAGAAAATATAATACTTATATGAATTTTAGTTTTACTCCATCCTGCTTAGTCTTTAGAATTCTAGCAACCAGGAATGTATACACCCCCACTTAAGGATTAACTATAGGGGAGGATGACATATGACAGACATGTGCTAGCAAGTGACAAATCAGAAACAACTGACTGACCCCCTGGGCTATCCTCAGCCAAGCTTAATATACCATTGGTACATGTGAGATGCAGGAACTGATGTAAAGAGACTTTGGGATCTCTCAACAACATTGGGCTCTTGAGGTTCAGTGTTGGGAGCTCGTGGTAGCATTCTTGGAGTGCTTGCCAGTTTTGGTTCTATAGTGTGGTTTAGGTGAGGCATCTTCCCTGAGTGACCTTGGTGAGTAGTTGCTGATTCCTCCTTTCCTTTACCTTCTGAAATCACTATCCTCCAAGGAGACCCCTCATCTTGGAGGAGGCCTCGTGACTGGAAGTCAAGCTAGATTAAATCTTGGAGGAGACCTCATGGCTGAGGTCTCTGAAATTCCCTTAGCTTAGGCTAGACTGGAGAAATTTTATACCCTTTCCTCTCTCTTCTTCTTCTTCTTAATTTCTTCCTACTATTGTAATTAAACCACCATAAAAATCCCAAACTGACTTGAGTATTTTATTGGGACTGAATTTAAATCCCTGGTGACTACTAAAATAATATATTCAGTCAACAACCCTAATTTTTACCCTTAAAATTTATAATCCCATCTCATAAAAAGAAATTGAAGAAACTGTCAAAGAAAAAATCCCCAGGGCCAGGTGGATTCACAAATGAATTTTATCAAGCATTTAAAATACAAATAATCAATATATAAACCATTTGGGGAAATAGGTAAACTATCCTACCAAATCCTTTTTTATGACACAAATATGGTAGACCAAAAACAAAAAAAAATATTTAGGCCAATTTCATTAATGAATATAGATGCAAAAATTTTAAATAAAATAATATCAAGGAGACTATAGCAATATATCACAAGGATCATTCACTTTGATCAGGTAGGATTTATGGCAGGAATCCAAAACTGGTTTAATATTAGGAAAACTATCAGCACAATTCATCATATTGTAACAGTTAAATTAGTTTCTCTACTAAAAGTATTAGAGGTTTATTAAAGATTATTAGAATTAAGAAATAAATACAAAATAAGAAAAGCATGTGAAACCTACTCACAACATCTTGCCTACCCGGTAGAGAGACACTTGTGCTTAGAAGTGGAAGCAGAGAGACCAAGTAGGCAGTAGAGTCAGTTTAAAGACCCATTTTGTTCTTGGCCCAGGTGGGGATCTCAGGTGAGATTATAGGGCATTCTAGGAAGTGCCAAGGACATCTGGGGATTGAAACCTGGGGTTCAAATCTCCATTTTTACAATATCACTAACCAAACTCACGGACGTTACATAATTATTTCAATAGATGCAGAAAAAGCCTTTAACAAAACACAATACCCATCCCAATTAAACATACTAAAAAAAAGTAGGGATAAATCAGCCCTGCCCTAAAATAAGTAGTATTTACATAAATCCATCAGCAAATGGGGATAAATTAGAAGCTTTCCCAATAAGATCAGAAATGAAGCAAGGATGCCCATTATCACCACTATTATTTAATATTGTACTAGAAATGTCAGGTTTGGCAATAAGAAAATAAAAAATAATTGAAAGAATTAAAGTATGCAATGAGGAAACCAAATTATTGCTCTTTACAGATGATATAATGGTATATTTAGAAAATCCTAGAGAATCAACTAAAACACTAGTTGAAATAATTAAAAACTTTAGTAAAGTTGCAGGATACAAAATGAATCCACATAAATCATCATTTTTACATATTAATGACAAAGCTCAGCAGCAAGAGATAGATAAATTCCATTTAAAATGACTCAAGATAATATAAAATGCCAAGGAATCTACTTGCCAAGTCAAACACAGGAATTATATGAGCACAATTACAAAACACTTTTCACACAAATAAAGTTAGATCCAAAAAATTGGAATAACATCAATTATTCATGTGCAGGCAAAGTTAATATAAAAAATTGACAATTCTACATGAATTAATTTACTTATTCAGTGCCATGCTAATCAAAATACCAAAAAAATATTTTATAGAACTATAAAAAACAATAACAAAATTTATCTGGAAGAACAAATGGTCAAGAATATCAAGGAAAATAATGAAAAAAAAAATGTGGACAAAGGTAGCCTAGCAATAGTTGGTCTCAAATTGTACTATAAAGCAGTAATTAACAAAACAGTCTGTACCAAGATATGGTCAAAATGGGAATATGATTTGGCTATAAAGAATGATATCATAAGTTAATTAGGAGAACATAGAATAGTTTACCTGGCAGATCTTTGGAGAAAGGAAGAATTTATGACCAAACGAGATAGGGAGCATTATAAGATGTATAATGAATAATTTTGAGTATAATAAATTTAAAAAGCTTTTATATAAACAAAATAAAGTAACCAAGATTAGAAGGGAAACCACAAATTCAGGGGGAAAAATTATAATTAATTTCTCTGAAAAAGGTCTAACTTCTCAAATCTATAGAGAACTTAGATTTATAAGAACACAAATCATTTCCCAATTGACAAATGGTCTAAAGTTATGAACAAGTAATTTTCAGATGAAATAAAAACTATCAATAATCAATATGAAAAAATGTTCTAAATCACTCTTGATTAAAGAAATGCAAGTTAAAATAAATCTGAGGTACCACATCACCCCTATCAGATTATCCAATATGACAGCTGTGAAGATTAAAATTAACTCTCCCCTGATTGTGAAGATTAAATTGTAACCTCTGCCTATTTTTAGATTTTAATCACCAAAAGTGTAAACACCCTACTTAAAAGTTGATTATGGAGATCTGCCCATTTTTAGATCTAATCACCAAAAGTGCAAACATCCCACTTAATCATTAAGTGGGAGGTCCAAGTGTGCAATAGTGGGTGATGAATCAGAATCTACTGACTGCCTCCTGGGCAGTTCTAGAGCAGGACTTCAACTATGATTGGTAGATGTAGAATTAGGGAAAGGCAGAGGAAGTGATACAAGAGAAACTGTCTTTAAAAGGGAGTGACAACTTCCTGAGTGGAGTCCTACTGACACTTCTTCATTCTTTGGAGTGGAGTCTGAAGGAGAACTCTGCTGCCTGGATCTGAGACCTTGTTCCTGATGAGACTATTGGACTGACATGTGGTGAGTGACAGAACTGACTCCTTTACTATATATTTTATGAAGAAACTAGTCTCAGGAGAGACTAGCCTCTTCAAGGAGTTTTTCCCCAGGTCCTTGATTTTGCTGAGGCCAGCTAAGAACCAACTCTCCCTGCCTGGGTTGGGCTAGGGGCCGAAAGTAAATTGCTTAGTACTTAGACTAGATATCTTCCCCTATCCTGTCTCTGATTTTCCTTACTTCACTCTTTCTACATTTTGTAAATAAATTGTAAATAAATATCTTTGGAATTAATATAAATTCCTGGTGACCACACACTTAAATAATCCAGTCCAACCCTTTTAAAATTAGCTCCCTTTCCCCTTACACAGCAAAGGAAAATAATAAAAGTTGGAAGGGATGTGGCAAAACTGGGACATGAATGCATTATTGGTGAAGTTGTGAACTGATTCAACTATTCTAGAGGAGAATTTGGAACTATGGCCAAAGGGCCATAAAATTGATACCCTTTGATCCTGTAAAATCACTACTGGGTCTGTACATCAAAGATATAATGAAAAAGAGGAAAGGGAATGCCTTTACAAAAAAATATTCATAGCAGCTCTTTTGTCTTGGCAAAGAACTGAAAGTTGAGGGAATGCCCATCAATTGGGGAATGAATGAACAAATTTTGATACATATTAGTTATGGAATACTATTGTGCTATAAAAATGTAAGCAAGATGATTTCAGAAAAAGCTAGAAAGGTCTACATGAACTGATGCAGAGTGAAATAAGCAGATCTAGGAGAACATTATGCACAGTAACAACAATAGTATAAGGTGATCAACTGTGAAACCTTGGGTACTTTCAACAGTACGATGATCTGGAACAACTCTTTTTTAAAAAAGGTTATTTATTTAATTAATTAATTTAGAATATTTTTCCATAGTTACATGAATCATGTTCTTTCCTTCCCTCCTACCACCCCTATCCATAGCCAATGCTCAATTCCTCTGGGTGTTGCATGTGTCATTGATCAAGATCTATTTCCATATTATTAGTATTTACACTAGAGTGATCGCTTAGAGTCTACATTCCCAATCATATCCCCAACAAGCCATGTGATCAGGCAGTTCTTTTTCTTCTGTGCTTCTACTCGATCTGGGACAATTCTGAAGTTCAGAGAATCATATCCATCTCCATAGTAAGAACTATTGGAATTGGATGCAGATCAAAGCATACTGTCTTTCACATCAGTTTATTCACAATTTTATTTGGGGATTTGGGTTTTATATGAATGTGTTTTTACAGCACTGATCAATATGAAAGTGTGTTTTGCATGATAACACAAGTATGAACCAGACGGAATTGCTTACCATTTCTGAGGGAAGAAAGGGAAGAAGATGGTTTGGATCTTATAATCTCAACCTAGGTTGAAAATTATTATTTTCATGTAATTGGGAAAAAAATATCTTTGTTTTAAAAAATAAAAGAAATAAACTCCATTCATAGATGTGCTTCATTGCCCATAAAATATCAACTACTTCTACAGACATTCTCTAGGAAGGAGATAAATTAGAGCAAATACTTTAGGGGAGGAGACTTTTCAAAAGCAATTCATCTTGTTCAGGAGACCAGAGTCAGCCAGAGAAAACAAGCCTGATTAATAAAAAATGGCAAGCAGAGCTCAAGGTTGAGTATAACTGACTTCTAATAAGCAGCACCCAGATAAGCATCTTATCATCTTTGGAGGGTAAGTTGACTTGTTGAGAGATGATGGCCCTGCCAATCTGTCTTATCAATGACAAATGGTCCACCATTCATCAAAAGTTATTACAGATTTGTGCTGGCAGGAGGCCACTAATGAAGATTTGTTTTTCCTTTTATTTTTTACCCTTTGCTTGCTATTATTGTCTGGTCAGGAAGGATTTGGTGGAAGTTTGGATCAGGTGCAATAGGTAGCTTCTGGGGATTTTATGCACCAAAGTTTGTTACCGTCAAGAAAAAACAAGATTACATTCCTGTGACTCTGTATATGTCTCCCTGGAGTTTTGAGATGATAAGCTACCTTGGGAGCAGCAAATGAGAAGCTCTAATCTCTGAACTGTAATGCTCAGTGACTGATTGGGTGTTTGGGCTGTAAGCAGATCTTGGGGTTCTGACAGTGTGCAGGCACATAGAGAGATGATGATCTATCCATAAGAGACAAAAATTATCTCCCTCTTTTTTCCCATGGTGACACACTCAGGGGTCAAAGGATTCTGTTTTCAGTTATTCAGGAACTTCAAAGAATGGTCTAGGCATCAGGCTGTTGTTACCTTTTGGACACCTGAGCAAGATATCTTGCCTCTGTCTTATTAATGAATGAAAATCATGGCTCATGGCTTTCCATTAATTAAGGTAACCTCAAATCTCCTCAACTATATCTTTATCCATTTCTTCACTGGTATGTTGAGGAACTCAACGTGTTTGTTTAGGTTATAGGAAAACACTATGATTTGCTGATTTCACTGAGATCAAGAGAATTCCTTCAGAGTAGAGGAAGAAGAGGCTCCAGTACCTGAACAAGGGCATCCCTTTTAAGGAAATGAATTACACTCATAGATGGGATTTTGATCTGGGATAGGACTGGGATTGTTGCAGTCTAACCCTATCATTCTATAGTTGAGGAAACTAAGTCCCAATGAAAAGAAGTGAGTATTCTAAGGACATAAAATAGAATGTGATATTTATCTCCTTGATTTCTTCTCCTAAGGATTCTTAACCTTTTTTGCATCTGGTAACCTGTTCAGAATCATATTTTTATAAGTAAAAAAAATAAAATACGTAGGATCAAAAAAGAAACCAATTATATACTCAATTATATAATATTGCCTGTATTTACCCTTCAAGATTTCAGCAATAAAAAATACAGACTACAAGTCATAGACAATAACTCATCATATGTAATTTTTGTCCACATATTTCCATAAGTGATTCATAGATATCCACCATAACATGCAAAATGTATCCCTCTGGTTGTTTGAATATTTTTCTTGAATGCTAGACTAGTGGTTAGATTATATATCTGAGAGGCAGAATAGCACAGCATGATGGTCAAACTCAAATAGAAATGGGGCAACTAAACTGCAATCAGAATCCCTGCTTTCACAAAATAACTCAGATAACCACAGATGAGCATCATCTATCTTTTCTGTTATTTTTATCCATTTTGACAAATATTTTCCAATTATATTTTCACCTGCTTCCTATTGTCCTAGAAAATATTGTAGACCACACTAGGAGTGTGTTTGACATCTCCAGTGGAGAAGACAGGGCACTGAACCTGGAATATGGAAGATCTAGGTTCTAAAACTTTGATAAGATAATTACTAGTTGTGTTAGTCTGGATATGTCACTTTATGTCTATCTATGCATTTGTAAAATGATGAAGTTGATGATTTTTTAGGTTCCTGCTAGAACTAAATGTATCAACTCTTTCACATTTGCCATATGAATAAACCACCTTTTTCCCCCTATGATTTATGTCCTTAATAAAGTGTTTGATGCCTTCTCCCAAATTCAAATCATCATTGGTAACATGTGGTAACCTGTTTCTATTATATTTCTTTCCGTTGCCCTTTGGTTCCCTTTGGTTTCCATTACCCTTTGAATCACTTTCAACTTCTCTTCATAGAATAGTAACTATTTTTTTTTATTGAGTGAAACATGAATTTATATTATATGATGATCCTGTGCAAATACATTTGACTAACAACCACTAATTATTTGGAGATTTGGCTAACAAAAACTCTCAGTTAACTAGGATCTTTTTGGGACTACATGTTTATGCTGAGCATTGGACTTAATTTAATTCACTAAGCACTTATGAAGCATCATCCATGTGTCAGGCACTGTGCTAAGTATTAGGGATACAAATAAAAAAAGACAGTTCCTGATCTCAAGGGGTTTACAGTCTAAGGGAGAGAAAACACACAAAAGAGATTTTCAAAGTGGAATGGATGCAAGAATACTAGGGGATAGAGGATATCTTATTCAGTTGAGTTGAAATTAAGAAAAACTTATGGAAAGAGAAGTGAGTTGAAAAGTCTAAACACTGTCCTTTATAATAGACAGGATATCAGAACAGTTAGTACTCCACTCTCCAGTCCTCCAATTTGAAGGGAGAGGAGGCTAAGGAAAGAGAAAAGGAATGTGAGCATTAGGAAGCCTAGGTTAGTGGAATGGTGAGGAGATCTGGAGGGACTGAAGGATCCAGATCCAATCCTACCTTTTGCACCTACCTGTGTAGTGACAAGCAAGATACTAATTCTCTCAGATACTTAGTTTCTCCATCTACTAAAATGTGATAATATCTATAATTATTGTTATTGTATTACTCACCTCTCTGGTCAGTTATGATGACTAAATGTTGATCAGATGCATGAAATCCAAAAATATGCTATTATTTCCATAACAGAATCACAGAAATCTTTAATTACAAGGAATCTGAATATAGCTATCTAGTTCAACCCATACCTGAAAAAAAGCAAAACAATATTATAGGATTAGCCACTGGTTAACCAGCCTCTGCTTCCATTGCTCTAGTGAGATAAAGCTCCTACCTTGAAATGAGCACATTCCATTTCCTGAGAACTCTACATATTAGTCTCCTTCCTGACATCCAACCTAAAGTAGTCTCTTTGCCATATTTCTAGCTGTTGTTCCTAGTTCTGTCTTCTGGGACGAAACAGAATAAAGCTAAAAGAGTAGATATCTGGCACTGATCTATCTTCCAAATTCCATTTACACATCGTTGCCTGCCGGCTGGATATCTCTCCTTTGATATCCCATTGGCAACCCAAATCCAATATGCCTCAAGTGAAACATATTATTCATCACCTCTCTCTTCCCTTCCCCAATGTAGCTATTTATGTCGAGGATGTTACCATCCTGATAGTCAGCCAAGTCATCATTTCATATCCCTTCTTGACACTTTCGCCTCCCTTACTCCAGGAATCTGATAAATTGATGAGTCTTGTTGATTCTATCATCATTTTCCTCACATCTGCTCTTGTTCATCTTTGCACACAGTCGCAACCTTAGTTCAGGACAATATGATGTAATAAAAGAATCATTTATTAAGTTCCCATTATATGTGCTAGGGTTATAAAGACAAAGTTTCTTTTCTGAAATAGTGGAATAACTCCCTTGCTCTCCATTCTCTGCTTTCTGTAATGCATATTTCACACAAGCTATCAAAATATATTTCTTTTTAAAATTTGGTTAATTTAGAATATTTTCCATGGTTACATGGTTCATGTTCTTTCCCTCCCCTCATCCCAGCCCCCTCCCATAGCCAAGGAGCAATTCCATTGGGTTTTACAAGTATCATTGATCAAGACCTGTTTCCATATTATTAATATTTGCATTAAAGTAATTGTTTAGAGTCTACATTCCCAATCATATCCCCATCAACCCTTGTGATCAATCAAGTAGTTGTTTTTCTTCTGTATTTCTACTCCCACAGTTCTTCCTCTGCATGTGGATAGCATCTTTCTCATAAGTCCCTCAGAATTGTCCTGGATCATAGCATTGTTGCTAGTAGAGAAGAAATTTGTTACATTCAATTGTGCACAGTGTATCTGTCTCTGTGTATAAAGCTCACCTAGTTCTTCTCCCTTCACTCTGCATTAATTCCTGGAGGTCATCAGTTCACACAGAATTCCTCCAGTTCATTATTCCTTTGAGCATAGTAGTATTCTGTCACCAACAGATACAACAATGTGTTCAGTCATTCCCCAATTGAAGGGCAGCCCCTCATTTTCCAATTTTTTTGCCATCACAGAGTGCAGCTATGAATATTCTTGTACAAGTCTTTTTTCCTTATTATGTCTTTGGGGAATAAACCCAGCAGTGCTATGGCTGGATCAAAGGGCAGGCAGTCTTTTTAAAGTCCTTTGTGTATAATTCCAAATTGCCTTCCAGAATGATTGGATTGATTCACAACTCCACCAGCAATGCATTAGTGTCCCCATTTTGCCACAATCCTAAAAACGTTTATAACTTTCCTTTGCTGTCACAACCTGCTAGTTGTGAGGTGGAACCTCAGAGTTGTTTTTTATTTGCATCTCTCTAATTATAAGAGATTTAGAACATTTTTTCATGTGCTTCAAAATATATTTCTGAGGAATATCTAACTATGCAATTCCACTGTTCAGAATCATCTAATTCTTCCCTTTTGGCACTAGGTAAAAATATAAAATCCTTGCTCTGTATATATATATATATATTTGTAGCCTTTTCTTACATTATGTCCCTTCCATTAGAGTGGAAACTCCTTGAGGGCACATCATGTAGCACCTAGTACATAGTAGGTCATTTCTGAACTCATCATTCCATCTCCCACCTTCACACATTTGCACAAGACATCCACTACACCTGACACAGATTTTCTTCTCATTTCTGCTGCTCATAATCTTTGTGTATATCAGATCCTAGGTTGGAGATCCCTCAGTATTCTTCTACTAAGTCTTTGAGGAGCCTTTAGGACTATGGAAAGATAAACTTTATTCCACTTTGCTATTAGGGGTTTGTTTGGGGTTTTTTTAGGTCATTTGTTATCCAGGAGGACTAAGGAAGTTATGATGTTAGGATCATGGTACAGTGTACTCGGCTGTGGCTGATCAATCCAGGTAGAGTTCAGAAGACTCTACCACAGTTTGTGTACAAGTAATCTTTTTGGGATGGAGACATTGCTGGGTTTTCACAGCTCTGGTTTCTTAAGTGCTACTGTGATTCTGTTTTGCTCTTTGAGTACAAGACATTTCATGTGGGCTCATCATGCTGGGTAGTCCTGTGCCAGCATCTTTCATGTCTCACAATAAATACTAAAATTCTTCAGAAATACCTTCAAGGTGTTCTTGTATCACTCCTTCAGACCACCTAAGGGAGAAGGGAAGGCAGAAGCTTCATAAAAAAAGAGATCTGAGAGTGTGGAGTCAGAGTGACATACATATAAGTAATCTGGTGATTGGGGGGAAATTGCAGAGGGACTGAATCCCCCACTATGAGTGAAAGCAATGCTATGTGAGAATGAAAAGTGGGATCCCAGGTAAACCTCTCATGAGTGACTGGAATAGCAGAAATGATGGAGAACCAGGGAGGAGAGAGCAGAGCTCCATTAATGAGATCATGAGGACAGGAATCTGAAATTCTAAGGCATACCCAGGACAGATCCAAGTATTATGGAATTGATGTAAGGGAATGATAGGAGATGGTAATTCCCATTTCTTTGATCCTTTTTTGTCACAAGAACTTTTTTCCAGAAAAAAATAATACTTAATGATTGATATTTTAAAATATTTTTTCCAGAATTCAACAAAGCAGGTGATGACATAGATCTAGAACAGAACTAGACAAGTGGATTATGAGCAAGATGGTGTTAACATGGCTTTCATGATTGGCTCAGGCAATTCCTCTTTTTTTTTCTCTTTGTGGGCAAGTTTGAAAGGAAAAGTGTTTTTTCCAAGGTCAATTAAGAAAGTAGACCAAAGTAAAAATCATGAGCCAGTGGAGAAGTGATTCTGCCCACTTAAAAAGGGCTAGAAAATAGTTGTTAGCCCTGCTCATCATGCCAATAATACCTGCCCCAATCCATTAGTTAGACTTAGAATTTCCTTCAAGAATCACTTTCCATGTGTAGCCTCCTTCATAAAATCTTTCTTATCCCTTAGTTGTTAACGCAGTCTCCTTGAAATTACTTTGAATTTCATTGTCTGTACTCTCCCCAACAATAGAATATAAGCTTCGTGAGATCAGAGATAGTTTCTTCTTTGTTTATGTATCCTTGGCACCTCACAGAGTATCTAGCACAGAAGAACTGTTTAACAAATGATTGTTGCATTGCATTAAAAAAAAATTCCTGTACCCAAAGACAGGGTTAGTGAAGATGCTGATGAGATACAAGTCCCTTTCATCTGTAAATCTAGCACATATCATTTTTTCCCAGGTCTATCATTACAATTAAGTATTTCTACAATACTGGTCCTGATGAACAGTCATTCAATGAAGAATTAAACAAATTTTCTTATGCATTGATGCATTTTCATAAAACATTTAATGTTTGAATTTGCATCAATGCCTTAAAATGATTTCTATTTCTAAAAAATGTCTTCATAAGAACAATTCTTAATTAAAGGTTCAACAACTACATAATTGGCTCATCTTAATTACTACTTGACTTTACCCCATCATTTTTATCAACTGCATAGTTTCCTCTCTTGTTTGGACTATTCCTCCAGACAGAAGATTTAGAGAAAAGTACTATAATGAGCAATGGGAAAATCATTCAAAATGCAGGGATGTCAAGGCTATTTCTCAGGACTTATGTGGAAAAAGATGTTTATTAGGCAAAGGGAGGTTTGCTATGAACTTAGTCCTTTCACCTCACATTCTAACAATCAAGCATCAGAGTAGACCATGTCCTCTGGGAGGGTCCCAATCTTCCATTCACTCCTTCATGAATTCATTCAATCATTGATTCAACAAATAAAGTTTGAGTCCCTACTATGTTACCAAACCTTTACAAGGTGTATAATCATACAGAAGTATAAGCTCTAGATCCACACAAAATGTTCCTTAAAATCTATTAGAGGAACATAGAACCTGGATAGGAGAAGAATTATAAGGGAAATTATATCTGTGTTCAAAGCAGTTAAAAAGGGTAGTAATGGAGTACTGCATTTGAAGTCAGGAAGATGTGAGTTCAAAATGTGCTGGAGCCACTAGTCACTTAGCTTCTGTTTGCCTCAGGGTTCTTATCTGTAAAATGGTAACAATAATTGCACCTCCTTAAGATCAAAGAGATCATATGCAAAATAATTTACCCTTAATTTAAGCAAAAACTTCCTAATAATTACAATGGTCCCAAAGAATTGTTTGCCTATAAAATGGGAAGTTGCTCATCACTGTAGATCATGGAATAAAAGGTTGGATGATTCTGTTTAGACAAGGCTTGAACCACATGATCATTGTCATTGCTTCTAAGTCTGGGAACTTATTAATCTGTGATCTGTACTTTGTAAAACTTATGTTTTAAACATGAGTGATAGGATGGAAGTGCTTCTGTGAGTTGTATTTGTTCTTCAAAGATTGGGATTGATCAAAGAATCATGGAATCTAAGAGTTGCAAAGAACCCAATCTGTCATCTAGTCCAAACTGTACCTGAAAATGAAGCCACACTATTACATTCCACTCAGCATTTGGCCACTTGGTTTAAGGTTATCAGGGGGAATGCTCAACAAAACAAAGGAAAACAAGGATCTTTACATAGTTTTTTTTTTTTTACTTCAGAGATATTGGATATCATATATATGTGCATATATATTATATATATATAATATATATATATATACACACACACACACACATATATACATACAAATCTCCCTAGGTTTAGAAGCCTGAGTGTACACATGTACACACACACACACACACACACACACACACACAAGTCATTGAGGATGGAAGGCACACAGAAGGGCAAAAAGAAGAGACAAAGATACAGAGAGACAATGATGGTGGAGAGGGAGAGAGGGGTAGGAGACAGAGATGGAGAAAGAGAGAGAGAGAGAGAGAGAGAGAGAGAGAGAGAGAGAGAGAGAGAGAGAGAGAGAGAGAGAGAGAGAGAGCTGTTAAAATTAATTTTAGTTCTCTACTAAAAATATTATATTTTTATGAGGTTTATTAAGATTGTTAGAAATCAAGGAAATAAGAAAATACAAAATAAGAAAAGCATGTGCCTTAGGGCTGATTAGCCCATTTACAATTCACTTACTATATCTTCCATGATGAGTAAAGAGATGCATGTGTTTAGAAGCTGAAGAAGAGAGGGCCTTGGGAGGCAGAGAGCCCTTTAAATACTAAATTCTGTTCTCACCCAGGTGAGGACTCAGAGACTTCTGGGGATTGAATCCAGGGTTCAAATCTCCATTTTACAGACCCTGCTGCAGAAACTGTTTCTTGAGATTTCAGGAGGATTCTCTTTGAAGCTGCAAAAGTAATGTTAGCTAAAAAGTGATCATAGAAGCAGGAATAAAAAAAAATACAACTGTGTATGTCTAAAAGCCTTAAAATATCCCAATAGGGTTCATACAGTCTTCAATGAAGAACCTTGAATGTCATACTCTCAGGTTTGGAATTTGTGGAGTGGCAGGTGAGACTCACAGAAATTTTGCATCCAAGGAGTGATATGATTAGACCTATATTTCTATATAGAATTATAGTACATAGGATAGATTTCAAGGGTTAGAGACTGAAAATACAGAATTATCATAGGAGAAATCCCACTATGATAATCAAGGTCAAAGGAAATGAAGGCTTTGACTAGAGTGGTTATAAAAGGGAAAGGGAACAGCTAGGTAACGTAGTTGATAGAGTGATAGAGTGTCAGGGCTGGTGTTAAGAAGACCTCGATTCCAATCTGGCTCAGATACTTCCTATATTTATATAACCCTGAGCAAGTTGCTCAACTGTGTTTCCTGGCCCTTACTGCTCTTCTGCCTTAAAATCAATGCTTAGTATCCATTCTTAGACAGATGATAAAGTTTTGGTCATTTGTTTTTTAAAGACATGCAGAAGATAGAAGATCAGGATATGACTCTAGTTTATCCTGAACATTGGCTATATGTTAATCCTCCTCTCACCCTTATATACCAGCAGAAATTCCCCTACTTCTATATATATTTTCACAAAACCAACAATTTAAAATTTCATTTGAGAAAAATTTTAGGGAAAGAAGCTTGGTAATTTCTTGAATCCAGAAAATTAACTGCTTGAAGTAAGATTCCTGTAGAAACCTACACTGCATCAGAAGATCAAGAATGAACTTTGGAGTAAAAATTGATTGAACTGAAGGGGGTTGAAAACATTTATTTTGAATATACACTCTTATGTCAAAGGGGACTGCCCCCTAATTGACTTTTTATCATTGTACCTAGCAAATGTTGATTTTGCTTTCTCTCTCTTCTATTTCCCTCTTATCTCTAACTATTGTAGTTTCCTTTTAGAAGGTGCAATATTGTATATAACTGTAGTTAGAAGATTTTTAGAGGTATAAGCTGATTATGTTAAATGATCAATTGGGAAGACTGGGTTCCCAAATGATCAGGGAGAGGATTGTGAAGTTAGGATTAACTCTCCCCTGCCCATTTTTAGATTTAATCACCAGAAGGGTAAATACCCCACTTATTCTTAAGTATGGGGAGGCCTATGACCCACATGTGCTATAGTAAGTGATGAATCAGAATTGACTGACTGCTCCCTGGGCAGTCCTAAGCAAAGCTATAGCTGCAATTGGTCCATGTAAACTGGAAGGAAGGCATTGGAAATGACAAAAGAAAGGGTCTTTAAAAGTGGCAAGAACTTCCTGTGGCCAGCTTTTTTTGCCTTGGAATTTGACTTTGAAGGAGCTCCAGCTAGGGGACCTCAGACTGCTCTTGGATTTTCTTAGAACTACCACTTGGGTCAGTGAAAAAGGCTGACTCCCTTTACTGGCTTTTCTGGAGAGGCCTATTTGTCTTGGAGGAGGCCTTATGTATGGCTAGAACCCTTCTTTAATTTACCTCTGGGCCCCCTTTGCTAGAGCCTCTGAAGCCCTGCCTGATTTGTACCGAGTCAGAGTAATTATCTACTTTCTCTCATCTCCTTATTTTTACTCTTTCTCCTTTTATAAATCAACTACCATAAAAACTCATTCTGACTTGAGGTATGTTAATTTCAGTGATAACACTCTTATATATTTAGTCCAACCCTTTAATTTTTAACCCTTACATTTCCCCATGATAGACAAGACATCTCCTACTTCCATAAATTTGCAGAGGGCTATTCTCTATACCTAGAACCATTTCCTTACTTCATCTCTATATTTTGCAATCTCTTACTCCTTTTAAGATTCAACTCAACTATATTTTCTTGATTTGTCCAATGTGTAGTATTCACCCTCAAATTATTTTCTATGTATAAAGATATATATGTGTGTGTACATGTGTATTTGTATTTTTGTGTTATCTTTGCATAATTGAATATTTTTCTTTGCTATGGACTTTCTCATTTTTGTCTCTGAATCCCTATCATCTAGTAAAATATTATGGTGAGTGATGAATTATCTTGACAATCATAGAATCTTAGGTTTGGGGGTCCTTTCAAAGCCCAAGAGATCAAGCATCCCTTATCTGGCATCTATCTTGCTGACTATCTCTCCTTCAGGGTAATGCCATCAACAAACTTGGAAAATATATAAGTAAAATGGTTTCCTGGACTTCTTCTGAGTCATTAATAAAAAATTTAAATAGCACATGACCAAGAATAGGAGAGATTAATCTATTTGGAACACTGTGAAGACTGGATTTACCTAGGGCTCTGAGATGACTTGGACTTTTCTGCCTCAAGGTTACGTGGAAAATCCAAGACTTTTTGCACAAATTTTAAGTTAAGACACTGACAATATAAAATTTAAAAACAGAAAATTAATAAAATATGTAGATGATATACTCTGGGCTTCAACAAACACTGAAGCATGCCAAGAGGATAGTAACCACCTCAGCACCTCCTCCCAGAATTACATAAAAGAGGACACAAGATCTCAAAGGAAAAGATTCTGTGGTGTCTCCCAAAAGTAGAATACTTGGGATTCATTCTAACTTCTGGTGCCTGCCCAATATCTCCTAAATGCATAGGAAAAAAAATCCAAAAACTAAGTGCTCCTACCACTAAAAAGCAATTAAGGGTGATTTTTGGAGCAACAGGATTTTGTTGGCAGTGGATCCCTTGTTATGGGGAGACCACTAAGCCCCTTGTATCACTTGCAAAAACCTCAGTCCCTGAACCACATAAATTAGAAAAGGAACAACTTTCAAATTTAAAACAGGTTATCCTGTCTTCCCCTGTTCTAGGCATCCTAAATTATGATAAACCATTCACCCTATATATACATGAACAAAAAGAGGTAGCTTCTGGTGTTCTAACTCAACTTTTGGGACCTGCTCAATGCCCAGTAGCCTATTATTCAGCCAAGCTAAGTCAAGTAGAACACAGAATAGTATATATGTCAGAACTTTGGGAAAGTAAAGACTTTAAAACCAAGCAAGAGCTAGAAAAAAAAATCACAAAATGTAAAATCAATAATTTTGATTACATCAAATTAAAAAGTTTTTTTTTTACAAACAAAACTGATGCATCCAAAATTAGAAGGGAAGCAACAAATTGGGAAACAATCTTCATAACAAAAACCTCTGACAAAGGTCTAATTACCCAAATTTATAAAGAACTAAACCAATTGTTCAAAAAATCAAGCCATTTTCCAGTTGATAAATGGGCAAGGGACATTAATAGGCAATTTTCAGTTAAAGAAAACAAAACTACTAATAAGCACATGAAAAATGTTCTAAATCTCTTATAATCAGAGAGATGCAAATCAAAACAACTCTGAGGTATCACCTCACACCCAGCAGATTGGCTAACATGACAGCAACAGAAAGTAATGAATGCTGGAGGGGATGTGGCAAAGTTGGGACATTAATGCATTACTGGTGGAGTTGTGAATTGATTCAACCATTCTGGAGGGCAATTTGGAATTATGCCCAAAGGGCGCTAAAAGACTGTCTGACCTTTGATCCAGCCATAGAACTGCTGGGTTTATTCCCCAAAGAGAAAATAAGGAAAAAGACATGTACAAAATTATTCATAGCTGCGCTCTTTGTGGTGACAAAAATTGGAAAATGAGAGGATGCCCTTCGATTGGAGAATGGCTGAACAAATTGTGGTATATGTTGGTGATGGTATACTATTGTGCTCAAAGGAATAATAAAGTGGAGGAATTCCATGGGAATTGAAACAACCTCCAGGAATTGATGCAGAGTGAGAGGAGCAGACTCAGGAGTACATTGTACACAGAGACTGATACACTATGGTACAATTGAATCTAATGGATGTCTCCATTAGTGGCAATGCAGTGATCCTGAACAGAAATTTATGAGAAAAAATACTATTCATATTCAGAGGAAAACCTGTGGGAGTAGAAACACAGAAGAAAAACAATTGCTTGAATACATGGGTTGAGGGGATATGACTGGGGAGGTAGATTCTAAATGAACATCCAAATGCAAATACCAACAACATGGAAATAGGTTCTGATCAAGGACACAAGTAATACGCAATGAAAATGTTCATTGGCTACAAGAAGGAGGGCGAGGGAGGGAAATAATGTGATTATTGTAACCAAGGAATAATGTTCTAAATTGACTAAATAAATTAATTTAATAGTAAAAAAAAGAACTTACAGCATTGAAATACCCCTGTATCATTGCAAAGGATAAAAGAGTAACAATCTGCACAGACTCCCGCTACACCTTTGGCATATGTCACACTGTTGGCATGCTAATCCAAAGAGGATTTTTAGCCTCAGCTGGAAAATCTATAGCTAATGCAGAAATTATTAATGAAGTTCTTTCTGCTCTCCAGCTGCCTGAAACCATAGCTGTGGTTCATTGCTCTGCCCATACAGGTGGCACTGGCCCTGTCTCTAGGGGAAATGATTGAGCACATTCTACTGCAAAGCTAGTGGCCACAGAAGGGCCTGAATTAATTTTAACATTAACAACCACTGATGACTTAAATTTATCACTTTCCTATAATGAAAATGAAATGGAAAAATGGAAACAAAAATTTAAAGCAAAACAGATTAATGGAGTATAGGTGTCATCTGACGAAAGACCCTTGCTCCCTAGGAGTTTTTATCAACAAATTTGACAATCTATTCATAAAAATGGTCATTTTGGCACCCAGGGTATTGTGGACTCTATTAAAAGAGTATGGATAGCCCCTAATATAACTACTATAGCCTCTAAAGTGTGTACAGCCTGCCCTACCTTCCAGGCCTTTAATCAAAACGCCTTTTGTAGCAATGCCTTTGGTGGATGTCCTCTTGCTTACACACCATTTGAACATTTACAAATCAATTTTATCTCTATGCTGAAAGCTGGACAGTATAAATTTTGTCTGGTCATAGTTGATCAGCTGACTAGATGGGCTGACACATTCCCTAAGGCTTGGGCCACATCTGCTTTTGTTGCCAAAGTCCTTTTAAAATAATTATTCTCCACTTTGGCCTACCAGCACATATTGACTCAGATATAGGAACTAATTTTACCAATTCAGTCTTATCACAAAATTTATTCATATTTGGGGATAACTCCTAAGTTTCATATACCATATCATCTCCAGAGCTCTGGTCAAGTTGGATGAATGAATAAAGAACTTAAAGGTATGGTTGGAAAATTGTGCATGGAAACTCATTTGAAATGACCTGAAATTCTGCCTCTGGCCCTATTTTATCTCAGAAGCAGACCCAGAGGTGATTTACACATCTCACCATTTAAGATGCTATTTGAACATCCACCTATTCAGGCACAACCATTAACCCCTGCCTCTACCTCATTTTTAGGAGGGAAAACAACCTTTGCTACATATATCAGACAATTACAAACAAAATTGCGAGAACTCCATGACTCTGGAGCTGCTGTTCAAGCAGGCCCCATAGACTTCTCACTTCATGATTTAAACCCAGGTGATAGTGTGTATGTAAAGAATTTCAAACATACTGGGTCAACTGAATGTGCTTATGATAGACCATTCCAAGTCCTATTAACTACACCGATGGCTATTAAAATCGGGAGAGGAACTCATATGTTCATTGTAGCCATGTAAAATGAGTACCCTCTGTTGATAATGAATAATTGACTATGCTGATAGTATTTAACTATTGATTATGATAAGATTTCCTTATTGATGGATCTGTACTATTTTATTTGTGCCATACAGTATTTAATTTTTTTCTTACTCTCATTTTTTTAATTTTAAACTCATATAATTGTATTGAAAAGATTTTCTTTTAACTATTTTTGATTTTTGCAATAAACTATTTATTTGCTTAGCATATAAATGCATACCCAAAAGCTTTAGACTATGGGAATCTACCATGTATTGATAAATGTTATGAGACTATTATTAATGATTATGTCTGATTCTAGATTCTGGGATCAAAAAGGAGCACAGACTTCATCTACATAGTGCCATAGAAGCACAGATTTAGCCTGAAAAGTGCCAAAAGAGCACACAGGTCAAAAGGAAACCAATCCATGTGAAATTAATGAATTTCTATGGCAATATGAAATGACTTGAACCTAGTGTGAGACTTGAGGTTGTGGCACTTAACATATGTTAAGATGCAGGACTCCTTGAACAACACTCCTTGTAAAATACTTTCTATGGAAGTATCTAACAAATGGCTAGACTGGCCCCACTATCCCTGAGAAATGACAAAAGATAAGACTAAGGAATGACACTTCCCTTTTTACACATAAATCTAGTTTTTGTTTTTGTTTTTCCTCTTATATTATGGCAACTTCCTGTAGTCCTTACTTATAACGGGTAAATACAGCATTACTGCAATTTTTCCCCCTACAGAGTTGAAGGACAGAAATTTACTTTAATTGGAACCTAATAACAAGAGCCTGTTATGAATTTGTTCTTTTTTATTCAGAAATTTTATATATATACTTTTTGATATTTTGATTTTGACTTTTTATTTCTCTAAAAAGCTTAATTTTGGGGGCAGCTGGGTAGCTCAGTGGATTGAGAGACAGACCTAGAGATAGGAGGTCCTAGGTTCAAATGTGGCCTCAGCCACTTCCAAGCTGTGTGACCCTGGGCAAGTCACTTGACCCCCATTGCCTAGCCCTTACCACTCTTCTGCCTTGGAACCAATACACAGTATTGACTCCAAGATGGAAGGTAAGGGTTTAAAAAACAAATAAAAAGCTTAATTTTTTCCTCTATTTTTCTTTTAAGTTTTATTTTATTTCTTTTTTTTTAATTGACTCATACACTCATAACTCAATCACTTTGAGTTGATCTGGGTGTTGATAAATACCCTCTTCAGGGGGGTTGTATTGTATTTTTTTTTAATCCAAGATTTGACGTTTGTTTGAGAAGAATTTCAGGAAAAGAAGTTTCCTAACTCCTTGAACCCAGAAGAATGAACTCTTTGAAAAATGATGCTTGCAGAAACCTACACTGCATCAAGAAGATCCAGAATGAACTTTTGGGTGCAAATTGATTGAACAAAAGGGAATTGAACATTTATTGTAAATGTACACTTTTTGTGCCAAAGGGGATTGCCCCTTAATTTGGCTTTTTGTCAATGTGCCTAACAAAACATTGGTTTTGCTTCTTCTCTTTTCTATTTCTCTCTAAATATTGTAATTTCCTCTTAGAAATTAAAATATTGTATACATCTGTAGTCAGAAGGCTTTAATCTATTTTTAGAATTTAATCCCCAAAAGGTGGTAACTCAGTATTTGAAGTAAATGTACCCATTTTAACTACAAAAAGGTGTTAACTAACTACAAAAGATGAACTAACCAAAAAAAGGTATAATCTAACCAAGAAGGTGTGAACTAAAGAGTGGAAAGTCCTGGAGAGGAGTATCTACTGTGATTGATAGCCATGAAATTTAGGGGAGGTGACACAAGAGAAAAAGATCTTTAAAAAGAGGACCAGAGGCCAGAAGATATTTGATATTCGATTCAAGTTAGATTGAAGAACTCTCACTTGGAGAAGAGACTTTAGACACTCAGATTTGGCTGTGGAACTGGACCCCTGGAGGAGGAGACCTGCAGGAGACTTCAGCCTGCTTTCTTTCTAGATGGTCAAGGTTGGTGAGTGAAAGGCTGGCTTAGTAACCCCGCCTTTCTCAGAGGTGTAAACCTCAGAGAAAATCCCATCATCTTGAGACATTTTTCCCTGATTGGTAGTAGTCTCTCGTTAACCGAGGATGACGATTATCTTTGTGCATTTTCATCTATGGTGTATAGATGAGTGTGCACAAAGACACTGGTGTGTGAAGGAGATTTAAGTGGAAAAGCCGATGCACAGAGACAGTCCCACTCTCTCAGCGTTGGAAGCCTGGGTCCAGTGGCACGAAAAATCATTACGCCTGGAGACTTCCTCAGCTGCATTGGATGGCCGTGTTGTCTTTTGTGCTCCAACACACCCTGAGCACTCCACAGTGCTTTGCTGCGTCGCCCTCTTAGCCGTTGAACCTTCTTATTGGTTTCTTCCGCCTGTTCCGTCAAAACAGTCTTCACATGCTGGGTGAGCAAAGCCTTGGTTCACCATGGGTCGATGACCCGATGGCTACCCTCACAAGGTTTAGCTGGCCTGTCCTGTCAAAGCCGTTGCCCGGGGTATGGCCGCTGCCGCATGCTAGCAGCTACTGGGAGCCACAAGTGAGAGCTGAGTGTCAGGTGGGGGTCAGAGGCTGGAGAGCTGCCCTAAGAGGGCACGACAAGCCCTCCATACCAGAGATATTACCCCTCCCTGAGCACCCCATACACCCCTTTCCCTGATTAGGACCTTAGAATTTCTACCTGGCTCAGAGGAAGCCATAGTTGTCTCTCTCTCTCATTCCTTAATATCTTCCCTCTATTGAAAATAAAAATACCATAAATTACATTTTACTTTAGTAATTCATTTTGGGATTTAGAAATTAAATCCTTGGTTACCACCAATTTAAATATTCAAGTCCAAACACAATAAAAATTTAACAACACACATACCTTCCTCCACAAAAAGGTCCACATTGCTAATAGTGAAGGAAGCCACTTATTGAGAATGAGTCTGGACAAACAATATCACATTGAAAGAGCACTCCTCCTAACCCTCTAAAACAGTAAGAGAAACACTGATATCTGGAAGAGTACTGAAAATTTTCACTTCTCGTTCTGAGGAGAAAGAATTTCTACCACCACCATCTTTCACAAACATTTTTCTGACTTCTTCAAAATGGCCAGTCACCTGGGAAGGGAGGAGGTGGAGAAGACCCACACTAAAGCCAACACCTGGTATATACTTTTTTTTTAAATTTTAATGAGAAACTTTTATTTAATTAATTAATTTAGAATATTTTTCCATGGTTATATGGTTCATGTTCTTTCCCTTCCCTCCTCCCCACAAAATGGTGTATTCTTACCATCTAATAATAATAATACAGTCCCTACTATGTGGTGGGCACCATACTGAGTGTTTACAAATATTATCTCATTTGATCTTCCCAACAAGCTTGGGAAGTAGGTGCTAGTATCGTCCCAATTTTGCAGTTGAGGAAACTGAGACAAACAGAGGTGAGTTAAATGACTCACCCAAGGTAACATAGCTAATGATTTTACTGGGAGTGGATTTGAACTCAGTTCTTCCTGACTCCAAATCCAGCACTCCTTCTACTGTGGCACCTCCTTTCTCCATGTGCTACTGAGTGCTACTAGAGGAAGTCACAAAACCATTCTGTCTAGCCACATAACAAAGATATTTTATTTTATCTAATTTGTCAGTATGCTTCCCAGACTCTGAGACCCCCAAGCTGAAATTAAATTCTCTAGTTTTAGTCTGCCTATTATAGTAGGACTATCACCTCCTCCCCTTCCCCAATTATCCGCAATTCATCTCCTGATTATATTGGTGTTTTGGGGAGGAGATGCATCACATTCAGCTTATGGTCCACTTCTATCCACACTATTTTGCCATCATGCTATTCATGGTAAGACAATACATTGATTCCTAATCCATTTCTTCTCATGAGAGTCATCCCAATCTTCTTTTAACCTGTCAAGATGTTGGAGCCTGACTCTGTCATCTGATGTCAATTATCCTCCTTAGATTTATAACATTTTCGGAGGACTGTGAAGCACTTTAAGCACTTAACAAATATCAGTTATCATCACCACCAGACCATAATAATAAGCAGCAATTACGTGGTACTTTACAAACATTATCTCATGTGATACTCACTACAACCTTGGAAGATAGGTGCTATTATTATCCCATTTTGCAGATGAAGAAAATGAAAAAACAGATTAAATAACATACAAAATCACACAAGTAATAAAATTTTAAGGACAAATTTGAACTCAGGTCTTCACAATTCTCTATTCACTACACCACCAAAATGCCTACTATCTTTACTGTTAATACTATCATCAGTCAGGGAAATATAGATTAGCTGAGGGGCAGAAGCATAAACCAGTTGCTTATTCAAGAGTCTTTAAGAACATCCCCCCTCCATACTCTAGTTTTCATTTAAAATCCAATTAACTAGAGGCAGCTGGATAGCTCAATGGTTTGAGAGTCAGGTCTAGGGATGGGAGATCTTGGGTTCAAATCTGGCCTCAGACACTTCCTAACTTTGTGACCCTGGGCAAGTCACTTAAATCCTCTTGCCTAATCCTTACCACTCTTTTGCCTTAGAACCAATACACGGTATTGATTCCAAGATGGAATGTAAGGGTTTAAAAAAAAAAGTAAAATGCAATTAACAAAAAATGAAACAACCTTGATTTGGTTGACTTGATTTTATTCACACAAACACACACACACACACACCACACACTTTCCTCTTTTTCTTTTCACAATTTTTTTTCTTTTAACATTTATCAGTGTATGCACCACTATTGTCCTTCACGCAGGAGGTTGCATCTGTATTCTCTCTCTTTCTTTTTCATTTCAAAGTCACCTGTGCATCAGTAGCAGTTCAGAGGCTGCATCTGGTAACTTGTGATAATATGGCTGGGGTAGGGAGAGGGGCGTCTGCAGGGTAGCATGTATTGATTAAATATGTTGAAAGAGATTATGATATTTGCAACAATACTTCTAAGAGGCTTAGGCTTCCATTTCACCTTTTGCCAAACATCTGTTATAGGGATTTAGATAAGCAATTGATGTGGTCTCCAAAATGATGTCACCACCCTCCTTAGGGGACAGCATAAACACAATACAAAGAGATAAATTTTGTTCTGGGTGTCAGAGTCTGAACTTTCCTAGTTCCAGCTTGGTCCTACTGAAATGGAACGGTAGCAAAAATAAAATAAAATAAAGAAAAATATCCATAAACCAGAAGCCAGTCCTCTGGACACAAAGCCACACTATCACCTAAATTTGCAAGAATAGCAAGAATAATTTGGTTTTTTCTATATTCACCAGAGACAACCAATTGTAAACCTTGCAATGGCATCTCTTTTAATGTGCAGGTGAGACAAGAGGGTTTCTGAGATCATAGGACCATAGGATTCGAACTTCGAAGGAAGCCGAACTTACGGGCTGTTAAGTTCAATTCTTCCATTTTACCAACAAGAAAACTAGGGCACAAGGATATTAAGTGATCTGCATGCAGTCACACAACTTTTAAATGACTCAGGCAGTATTTGAACTTTTATCTTCCTGTTTTTGCGTGGGGTGTTATTATTGCAATTTGAAATTGTGTATAACACATTATAATAAAGTGTTTTTAGAAATTCAGAGTTGGAATGATTCAACTCTTATCCTCCCAATAATTTCCACTAAAAAATACTCAACAAATAGCCATCTAGAATCTGTTCAGTAATGGCTAAGGAGGGAAAATCTATTATCTATCTATCTATCTATCTATCTATCTATCTATCTATCTATCTATCTATCTATCTATCTATTTGTCTGTCTGTCTATCTATTTATCTATCTGTCTGTCTATATGTCTATCTACCTATCTATATCTATATCTATTTATATATATATAAAGCTGAAATGAGTAACAAAAAATGTATAGTCTGAATTCTTTCTTTTTTTTTTCAGATGAAACTATGACTAAGAGAAACTAAATGTCGTGCCCACAGTCAAACAGCTACTAAGCGACAAAGACAGAATTTAAATGTCCAAATCCAGGCCTCCATCCATCAAACCCCATTCTATTTCTGATCAAGAAGCCCAAGACTTGCTCAAGGTTTCACCAGTATCAAGTTGCAGTGATAGGAAGCAAAATCAATTATTGTTATTCTATGTGTAGTGCTCTTGTCACAAGGAAATGAGACCTGTTCTAATTGACAAAATGTATAAAGAGAAGAAAGGAGAACTGAATGCAATGAATCCTGACTCTAAATTAAAGCATCCATATAGTCCTTTGGTATATATTTAGAGCTGGTAGAGAACTTAAATGTCATAGACTCCAATTACCTATGTATACAGATGAAAAGAAGAGATTACATAAGTAGTAAATAAGAGTCACTATTCACACTTGAGCTCATGATTTCAAGTTCATTGTTTTTTCCACTTATTGACAAAGGAATATACAAGAAAACATGGAACAGGTAAAATTTAATGCAAAAGATGACTTTATTTTTTTCTTAAATTAGAGTTAATTTATCCAGAGGCTAAAATGAAGGAAAATATTTTCTCAATTTTCAAAAACAAATAGAGGTTAAACGACAAGCTAATTCTCAATCCCTCAGACTAATGGAAGAGAGGAGTCAAATACTTATTATGGAAGAGCAAATATATTTTGTCTGACTTTGTAATTCATCAGATTGTTTCTCTAGCTGATTTAAAATTTTTCCATTCCCCAGCCACCAATAACAGAATGAAGTCATACCGGTTCGTGTGAAAGTAGTAAGAGGCAAAGAAGAAAGATTTGTTGGAGATGATTTAAGAGATATTATAGATTTAAAGCTGGGATGGACCTTTGAAGCCCACCTAGTCTACCAATACTTAAATCTAACACAAAAGGAAATTGAGACCCAGATTCTCTAAGGTTACTCAGACAGAAAGTGACACACCAGGGCTGTGAACACAGGGCCTCTTACTTCATATGCAATCAGTGCTCCCACTACACTACATTACAGAGTGACACATATAGATCTTTGGCTCCAAAGGTTCTGACATGTTATGTCTCTTAATTAACCTTCAACTTACTTTACTTTATTCTATAAATATTTAAGCCAAGTAAGAGAAAGAAAGAAAGGAAGGAAGGAAGGAAGGAAGGAAGGAAGGAAGGAAGGAAGGAAGGAAGGAAGGAAGGAAGGAAGGAAGGAAGGAAGGAAGGAAGGAAGGAAGGAAGGAAGGAAGGAAGGAAGGAAGGAAGGAAGGAAGGAAGGAAGAAGTCCCTTCAGCTAAACTATGATCCTATGAAGGATTACTCCAATGCTGAAAGTAAGCCATTGTTGACTTGTGTTGGCAGAGTTAATAATACAAAGAAATGGAGCCTGAATCTACTGATAAACGGAGTAGAAAAATGTTTGGCAATTGTAGAGGAAGAGAAAAAGACTTGGGAGCAAAAGAAAAAATGTTTTCTCCCCATTTCAAGATTCTTTATTCCAAGAGGTATCATTTTAATTCAAGAAGAATAGCAAATCTAATATCTACCAATAAAAGCAGTGAGTTAACAGGGAGAGGAATCCAAATTCTAGAATTCCAGAGCTCTTTGATTGGATTAAGTGTCTGGTGTAATATTGTGCTGAGTAGTTCCTTTCATAATCAGTTTATGTCCTTTGTTTCAGTTCTAAATCCTGTTTACCAATGAGATATAGGACAGTCAATTCAGGGCTCTGATAGCTAATAGGGAGGGTGTTGGAGGTGGGGATGAGAGAAAGAAAGTTGCTGAATTCTGTGGAGTTAGAGTATAGGAAAAGATTTTAATGCTTCCCTAATATAAGGAAACGCCAGGTCAGAGCAGACCAGGAGCCAAATAGCTTTAGCTGTCCCCACCAAGATGATAAATTCAGAGATTCAGAGATAGAAAGGACTTGATCTTAGAAGTCATTGAGGAGCAGTAGTAGTGGTAGTCTCTCAGTGACCGAGAATGACTATTGTCTTTGTGCAGTTTCATCTACGGTGTACCCTCATGTGGCTTTGGAGTCCAAAGGCTGAGGCGCAGAGTTTGTGGCACATGGGGCATGGGACTCCAGTTGTTACGGGAGGTGCGGTTGTGGCCTGGTGTTGGTGTTCACGCGCAGCAGCAAGACATCGACGTCGCTCGTCTTCAAAGGTGGTGGCGGCATGGTTAATGTGGGTTCGCCAGCTGCTTCTGTCAGAGGCAGCGAGTTCTAGTTGCTTTGGTGTAATGCCAGCCCACTTCAAGTTGGACTTTAGCTGATCCTTGAATCTTTACTTTGGTTGGCCTTGTTTCCTGAGTCCAGCTGACAGTTCACCATAGAATACCTGTCTTGGTATTCGCTGTGGATCCATGTGGATGACGTGTCCAGACCATTGTAGCTGGGTTTTGAGGACCATGACTTCAATGCTGGTGGAGTTGGCTCTGTCAAGGACTTCCTGATTGGTGATTTGGTCCTGCCATCAGATCCTCATGATTGACCGGAGGGAGCGTTGGTGGAATTGCTCCAGCTGTTTCATGTGCTTCCAGTACAGTGTCCATGTCTCACAGCCGTACAGGAGCGAGCTGAGGACCACTGCATTGTACACTTTGAGCTTCATCACAGTGCTTACACCACTGTGTTGGAGGACTTTGGAACACAGCCACCTGAGTGCCTGGCTGGCCTTTTGGATCCTGGCATTGATCTCATGGTCTAGGGACCCATCATTGGCGATAGTGCTGCCCAGGTACTTGAAAGTGTTGACGTTAGAAAGCTACGTGCTGTCGATTGTAATGCACGGCTGGTTAGTTGGCCTCCCTGGTGTGGGTTGGAACAGCACCTGTTTTGCTGAGGCTGATAGTCAGGCCAAACAGTTTTGTTGCAGTGGAGAACCGGTCCACAATAGTTTGGAGATGATTTTCTTGGTGGGCCATGAGAGCACAGTCATCTGCAAAGAGAGCTTCCAGGATGAGTCTCTCTGTTGTCTTTGTTTTTGCAGTCAGGCAGCGAAGATCAAATAGTGAGCCATCCAGTCGGTATTTTATGTAGACACCCAGGTCTAGATCCATCACAGCATGTCGTAATACCTGGGTGAAAAATAGGTTGAATAGTACCGGAGCGAGGACACAGCCTTGTTTCATGCCATTGGAGATGTTGAAGCGATCAAAAGTCTCTCCACCAGATAGGACTTCCCCCATCACGTCGACATGAAAAAGCTGGATCAGTTTGACAAATTTTGCTGGGCAACCGAGCTTGCTGAGGATCACCCACAATGCGTCCCTGTTTACTGTGTCGAACGCCTTTGTCAGGCCTATGAAGACAATGTAGAGACTCAGGTTCTGCTCAAGGCATTTTCCCTGCATTTGCCTCACTGTGAAGACCATA
Organism: Monodelphis domestica; assembly: GCF_027887165.1. Taxonomy (NCBI): domain Eukaryota; kingdom Metazoa; phylum Chordata; class Mammalia; order Didelphimorphia; family Didelphidae; genus Monodelphis; species Monodelphis domestica. The sequence continues at coordinate 407,090,695 of NC_077230.1, read as the reverse complement.
TCGATGGTGCTTCAATCTGGTCAGAAGCCACAGTGTGATTCAGGCAGGTTCTGCTCTGAAACCGATGACAGGAGTCTGTTGAGTATAGCAAGGGCGAGGATCTTTCCAGAAGTGGAGAGTAGCCTCTGTAGTTGTCACAGGCTGCTCGTGAGCCTTTGTTCTTGTATAGGGCTACGATGGAGGCATCTCTGAGTTCTGGGGGCATGTCTTCCTCTTCCCATATGCTGGTCAGCACTATTTAGAATTTCTGGAACGCCTTTCCATTTAAGGCCTTGTACACCTCAGTTGGGATCCCGTCTTTACCGGGTGCCTTGCCTGCACTCATTTGTTTAATGACTTTTTGGACTTCCTCTATTGAAGGAGGGACGTCAAGTTGTTCAATAGAGCAGTTTTGGGGATCTGGTCAAGGGCACTTTGGTCGACTGAAGAGGGTCAGTTGAGAAGCTGACTGAAGTATTTTTCCACCTGTTGCTGATGCCTTTTTTATCTTTTATGAGAGTGTCACCTTCAGAGGATAGCAAGGGAGTGGTGGTGGGTTTTAATGGCCCATAGACAGTCTTGAGGGCATGGAAAAATTGTTTGTAGTTTTTCCTATCAGCAAACCACTGGATTTCTTCTGCCTTTTTCCACCACCATCAGTCTTGCATCTTCCTGATCTCATGCTGCGCCGTGGCTTGGAGAGACTTGAATCTGTCCTTTTTAGGAGCAGAATTTGGATTATTTTGCCACTCCATAAAGGCTTTGTTTTTCTTGCTCAATAGGTCTTCAATAGCAATGTTGTTCTCGTCAAACCAGTCCTGGTGGTTGTGTTGTTTTGGGCCTAGGACTGCCTTTGATGTTTCCTTCACTGCTTCTCTGAACTGATTCCATTGCTCGGTTGAGCTTCCAGTGAGTGGTCCCTTGGCAGACAGCTTATTGTCCAGGCAGGACTGGAATGTTTGCAAATAAGATGGATCTCTAAGACAACTCACGTTGTAAAATGCGCGAACTGTCTGGGCGCGTTTTGGATGGCGAGGCGCAATGCGCATTTGAAGAGTCACTCTAACCAATTGGTGGTCTGTCCAGCATTCAGCTCCTCTCATGGCTCTGGTGATCTTTACATCCTGGATGTCTCGCCAGCGTACAATGATGTAGTCAATGAGATGCCACTGTTTTGATTGTGGGTACATCTACGTTGTTTTATATTTGTTCGCCATTCTGAACACAGTGTTCTTGATGGTGAGCTCGAACTCTGAGCATTTGCTGAGTAGCAGTAGGCCATTGTTGTTCATTTTGCCAACGCCGTGTTTGCCGAGCACTCCTTTCCATCTTTCATGGTCCTGGCCAACGCGGGCATTGAAGTCTCCCAGTAGTATCAGCTTGTCATTTGTGGGCACTGAGTGCAGGACGGCACTCAGGTCAGAGTAGAACTGCTCGATGGTCTCCTCTGTGCTGGTCTGTGTAGGGGCATATGCGCTGATGATTGTGGCATACCGGTCTTTGCTGAGAGGCAAATGGATCTTCATGAGCCTCTCGCTGATGCCCACAGGCAAGACTGGCAGCTGTTTGAGCAAACTGGTCTTGATGGCCAGGCCAACACCATGGATTCTGTCTTCATTTGAGGCTCTACCTTTCCAGAAGAAGGTGTATCCAGTGGTGGGTTCGCTGAGTGATCCCTCTTCTGGTAAGCGTGTTTCGCTTAAGGCTGCGATGTCGATGTTATATCACACCAGTTCTTGATTGATTAGAACTGTTCTTCTCTCAGGTCTTGGGGTATTCTCTCTATCAAGTAATGTCCTGATGTTCCATGCTCCTAGTAGGAGTTTCTTTGTATTTTTTCTTTGATTACGACCGCTTAAAGGGGATGACCCGACAGCCGCAGTATGCTGACCGGGTGTTTGTAGGACAGGCAATGTATGGGACAACTTTTCTAGTCCCCTCCCTTGATTAGGGTGAGCAGTGCTGTCCTAGAGAGGGCTGCTCAGTCGCCCAGGATGCTGCCGAACATCCCTGCTGCCCACAGGGCCGAGTGACCACTGGTCCGTGGGCCACCTACGTGCAAGATCGTGACTAAAACTGCCAGTGGTCACCTCCACCTGTTGCGTCATCACTCCCCCATCGCCACAGGTCTTGAAGAGGGTGGACGGGGTTAGGATAGATAAGTGTGCACAAAGATGCTTGTGCATGAAGGAGATTTAAGTGGAAAAGCCGATGCACAGAGACAGTCCCACTCTCTCGGCATTGGAAGCCTGGGTCCAGTGGCACGAAAAATCATTACGCCTGGAGACTTCCTCAGCTGCATTGGATGGCCATGTTGTCCTTTGTGCTCCAACACACCCTAAGTACTCCACAGTGCTTTGCTGCGTCGCCCTCTCAGCCGTTGAACCTTCTTATTGGTTTCTTCCATCTGTTCAGCTTAAGCAGTCTTCACATGCTGGGTGAGCAAAACCCTGGTTCACCATGGGTCGAAGACCCAATGGCTACCCTCACAAGGTTTGGCTGGCCTGTCGAAGCCGTTGCCTGGGGTGTGGCCTCTGCCACATGCTAGCAGCTACTAGTGCTCAGGGAGGGGTAGTATCTCTGGTATGGAGGGCTTATCGTGCCCTCCTAAGGCAGCTCTCCAGCCTCTGACCCCCACCTGACACCCAGCTCTCACTTGTGGCTCCCAGTAGCTGCTAGCATTGAGGAGCAGTGAGATAGCTAATGGAGAGTGCCAAGCTTAAGTTGGGAGGACCTGGATTCAAATCTGTCCTTAGACACTTCCTAGATGTGTGACCCTGAACAAGCTACTTCACCCCAATTGCCTGACTCTTACCACTCTTCTTCTTTGGGATCATTACTTAGTATTGATTCTAAGACAGAAAGTAAGTTGTTTTATTTTTCTTTAAAGGAGTCAATAAGTTGATTTCCCCTTCAGTTTTTTATCAGATCTATGATTCCATTAGCATGAGTGGCTCATGATGAGCAAACTTTTGCCAAAGCTGTTCTGAACCTTAGAATCTTGGAGAGTTATCTGCAGGCACTGAAAGGTTAATTGATTTGTCCTGGATTATATTGCAAGGATGTGTCTCAGTTGACTTGATTCCAGATCTCCATGATGGAAGAAACTTCTGTGTCCAAACTATCACATTGTTTCTTAGTTGTTTTTTAATTTTTTAAAAATATTGTAAATGAGGAAATGCAGGACATAAAACATAGAGACTTGCCCAAACTCACATAGGTTATAAGATCATGAATCTAGGAATGCTCTTAGAGACCAATCAGTCCTCTAATCCACTTTGCCCCTCCATTATTCCACAGATGGGGAAACCAAGCTCAGAGAAGTAAAACTACTTTTCCAAGGCCACCTTGTAAGGGTAGATATGGCACTCTGATTCAAATCTAGTGACTCCAAGGACAGAGTTCCTTTCCTTACATCTTGAAGCCTCCAAAAGAGGTTTGGAATTAATTTACTTTTTTCCTTTCCATTTTGATATTGAGTCTGTCCATGTCATCCTTCTGTTCAAAAAACTTAAGTGGTTTCCTGTTGGCTCTGGGAAATTCATACTCCCTAGTCTGCCATTTAAAGCCCTACATGACCTCGTTCCCATTCATCTTATGTGATTTATTTCAGATTTCTTCCCATCATGTACAATATGGATTTAAAATTATTTTTATTGATGCAATTCATTTTTCACCTTACCTATATTCCACAATGAATTCCCTCCAGAGGGCTATCCCTTATAATAAATATATTTTTTAAAGAGTGAGATGGGGAGGAGAGAAGAAAGGAATTATCATTTAGCAAAAACTACCCAACTTCTTTAAGCTCTGTAATTTACAGAGTCCTACACCCATAGTCCCTCATCCCTGAGGAGGAAGGAAAATGGTATCTTCTCTTTTTTCTTTGGGCCAAGGCTGATCATGATAATTTCACATCTTTTATTTTTTATTGTTTTATTCTTATTCTTTCTAATGGTAATATATTTATATTCTGTATCAGTATTTGTTTATTCTGCAATGTTAGGGCATTTCTTTTGTTTCTAGTTCATTGATACTGCAAAAAATCTTTTATCTCTTGTTACAGCTAAATTAACTCAGTTCACCTATTTGTTATTCCTCAAACACAGGATCCACCATTTCTCATCTGTATATCTTTTAAAGGTTGTCCCTTATTCGTACAACTCACCAGAATAGCCACAAGGCATTGTGGATAGACTGCTGATTTTGGAGTCAGGAAGGTGTAATATGACCCTGAACAAGTCCTTTAACCTCTGCTTCCATTTCCTCAGCTCTAAAATGGGGGTAATAATAGCACCTTTCTTCCAGGGTTGTGGTGAGGATCAAATGAGTTAATATTAAAAGTATGTTTAATGTATACTATTCTGCCATAAGAAATGACAAACAAGATCATCACAAAAGAAACCTAGAAAGTCATGACGTGATGCAAAGTGAAATGAGAAGAAACAGAACACTGTACGCAGTAACAACAATAATGTATGATGATCAATTTTGAATGACTTAACCATCATCAATAAGTCCAGGATCCAGGACAACTCCAAAGACTCACGACAAGAAAAGACTATCCACTGCCAGAGAAGGAACAGATGGAGGCTGAATGAAAATTGAAACATACCATACTTTACTTTATTTCCTCTATGAATTTGTCTCTGTTGAAAGAGATATGTACCTTCTTTCATGACATGATGAATATGGAGATATTTATATGTATAATTTATATGATATTACTTGCCTTTTTGGAGAGGGGACAGGGGTGGGAGGAAGGGACAGAATATGGATTGCAAAATATCAGAAAACAAATACTGAAAAGTTATCAACATAATCTGGAAAAAATCTTACAAAATATTTAATGTGTAAAGCAAATGGAACATAGTAGATTCTTGACAAATGTGTATTTCCTTCCTTCCTAGCTACCTTTTGGCTCAGCTCTGTAACTCTATCCTATTTAAAGCCTACTTGGACTCCCTCTATCCCTTTATCAAGTGTTAATGTTCTTCTGAAGACCTTTTATATTTACAGATCTAGGAACATGCCCATTTTCATTTGTGTCTTTGGATCCCCATCATGAGGTACAACTTCTGACCCAAAGTACTTGCTCCTGTGTAAATGCGGTTTGAATTGAACTGAATCCCCCCTTCTCCTACCTGGACCATAACCTTATATCCTCACCAAGGGCTGATGTTCTAAGCCAGTTTTATGGGAAGTAAGATTTCGAGTTAGAAGAAGTTATCTATTCTGGTTTCCCCATACTATAGAATAATTACAACAAACAAATGTAAAAAATAAATGAACACATGAAGAAGGGCAGAGATCAATGAATTGGACATGCAAATTAAAAAAAAAAACTTGAAAGTGAACAAATTAAAAACCCCCAAAAGAAAACCAAATTAGAGATCCTAAAAATAAAGGGAAAAAAATTGATAAAATCAAAAGTGATAGAACTATTGAACTAATAAATAAGAAACTGGTATTTTGAAAAAAACAAACAAAATATTAGTCAATCTAATAAAAAAAAGGAAAGAAGAAAATCAAATTAACAGTATTAGAGATGAAAAGGGAGAACTCACCTCCAATGAAGAGGAAATTAAGGCAATCATTAAAAACTATTTTGCCCAATTATATGGCAATAATTATGCCAATCTAGGTGATATGGATGAATATTTACAAAAATATAAATTTCCTAGATTAACAGAAGAAGAAATAGAATTCTTAAACAATCCCATATCAGAATAAGAAATTGAATAAGCCATCAAAGAACTCCCAAAGAAAAAATCCCCAGGGCCTGATGGACTCACAAGTGAATTCTATCAAACATTCACAAAACAGCTAATCCCAATACTATACAAACTACTTGACACAATAAGCAAAGAGAGAGTTCTACCAAATTCATTTTATGACACAAATATGGTACTGATCCCAAAGCCAGGCAGGCAAAAAATGGAGAAAGAAAACTACACACCGATCTCCTTAATAAACATAGATGCAAAAATCTTAAACAGGATACTAGCAAAAAGACTCCAGCAGGTCATCACAAGGGTTATTCATTTTGATCAGGTGGGATTTATACCAGGAATACAAGGATGGTTCAATATCAAGAAAACCATCTACATAATTGACCATATCAACAAGCAAACCAACAAAAATGACATGATTATTTCAATAGATGCAGAAAAAGCCTTTGACAAAATACAACACCCATTGCTATTAAAAACACTAGAAAGCATAGGAATAGAAGGGTCATTCCTAAAAATAATAAACAGTATATATCTAAAACCAACAGCTAATATCATCTGCAATGGGGATAAACTAGATGCATTCCCAATAAGATCAGGAGTGAAACAAGGATGCCCATTATCACCTCTACTATTTGACATTGTACTAGAAACACTAGCAGTAGCAATTAGAGAAGAAAAAGAAATTGAAGGCATCAAAATAGGCAAGGAGGAGACCAAGTTATTGCTCTTTGCGGATGACATGATGGTCTACTTAAAGAATCCTAGAGATTCAACCAAAAAGCTAATTGAAATAATCAACAACTTTAGCAAAGTTGCAGGATACAAAATAAACCCACATAAATCATCAGCTTTTCTATATATCTCCAACACAGCTCAGCAGCAAGAACTAGAAAGAGAAATCCCATTCAAAATCACCTTAGACAAAATAAAATACCCAGGAATCTATCTCCCAAGACAAACACAGAAACTATATGAACACAACTACAAAACACTCGCCACACAACTAAAACTAGACCTGAACAAATGGAAAAACATTAACTGCTCATGGATAGGACGAGCCAATATAATAAAAATGACCATCCTACCCAAACTTATTTATCTATTTAGTGCCATACCCATTGAACTACCAAAATACTTCTTCACTGATTTAGAAAAAACCATAACAAAGTTCATTTGGAAGAACAAAAGATCAAGGATATCCAGGGAAATAATGAAAAAAAAACACATATGATGGGGGCCTTGCAGTCCCAGACCTCAAACTATATTACAAAGCAGCAGTCATCAAAACAATTTGGTACTGGCTAAGAGACAGAAAGGAGGATCAATGGAATAGACTTGGGGTAAGTGACCTCAGCAAGACAGTCTATGACAAACCCAAAGACCCCAGCTTTTGGGACAAAAATCCACTATTTGATAAAAAACTGCTGGGAAAATTAGAAGACAGTGTGGGAGAGATTAGGCTTGGATCAACGCCTCACACCCTACACCAAGATAAATTCAGAATGGATGAATAACTTGAACGTAAAGAAGGAAACATTAAGTAAATTATGTGAACACAGAATAGTATAATAAAACTAAGCATGACTTATGACTTAGAAAGAGCCACAAAATGTAAAATCAATAATTTTTATTACATCAAATTAAAAAGTTTTGGTACAAACAAAACTAATGTAACCAAAAACAGAAGGGAAGCAACAAATTGGGAAACAATCTTCATAACAAAAACCTCTGACAAAGGTTTAATTACTCAAATTTACAAAGAGCTAAATCAATTGTACAAAAAATCAAGCCATTCTCCAATTGATAAATGGGCAAGGGACCTGAATAGGCAATTTTCAGTTAAAGAAATCAAAACTATTAATAAGCACATGAAAAAAGTGTTCTAAATCTCTTATAATCAGAGAAATGCAAATCAAAACAACTCTGAGGTATCACCTCACACCTAGCAGATTGGCTAACATGACAGCAGAGGAAAGTAATGAATGCTGGAGGGGATGTGGCAAAGTTGGGACATTAATTCATTGCTGGTGGAGTTGTGAATTGATCCAACATTTCTGGAGGGCAATTTTGAACTATGCCCAAAGGGCACTAAAAGACTGTCTGCTTTTTGGTCCAGCCATAGCACTGCTGGGTTTGTACCCCAAAGAAATAATAAGGAAAAAGACTTGTACAAGAATATTCATAGCTGTGCTCTTTGTGGTGGCAAAAAATTGGAAAATGAGGGGATGCCCTTCAATTGGGGAATGGCTGAACAAACTGTGGTATCTGTTGGTGATGGAATACTATTGTGCTCAAAGGAATAATGAACTGGAGGGATTCCATGTGAACTAGAAGAACCTCCAGGAATTGATGCAGAGCAAAAGGAGCAGAACAGGAGAACATTGAACACAGAGACCAACACACCATGGTACAATTGAATGTAATGGGCTTCCCCGTTAGTGTCAATGCAGTGATCCTGAACAGGGATCTATGAGGAAAAAAACACTATCCACAAGCAGAGGACAAACAGTGGGAACAAAAACACCGAAGAAATGCAACTGCTTAACTACAGGGGTCGAGGGGATATGATTGAGGAGAGACTCTAAATGAACCCTCTAATGCAAATACCAACAACATGGAAATGGGTTTGGATCAAGGACACATGTGATACCCAGTGGAATCACGTGTCGGCTATGGGAGGGGTGGTGGAAGGGAAGGGAGGAAAAGAAAATGATTTTTGTATTCAATGAATAATGTTTGAAATTGACCAAAGAAAAATAGTGTTTTAAATAAATAAATGAACAACAACAACAAAACATATGGTTCAGAGAGGAAGTGAACTTTGTAATATTTATTCAATCTAAAATGTGAACCTTCCTCTTCTGGAGCAAAATTAGCCATACTTTAGAACTAAATATTAACTCTAAGGAGGATCCAATAAAAGAAGAGCATTTCATGCAAATCACAGCAATGTCCATTTGGATGATGCAAAAGATGGCAATTTTCTTATAGAATCTTGAAACCTTTTACATAAAATATTTTACACAAGCTATTCAATAATAAACCTATCGTAAGAAGGTATTTTTTTCAATCCTAGATAATGACAAAACATGAGAATGGTACTGAGATTGTAAGTATGGGTGCTCATTCTTTAGGGAAAAGATATGACTAACGTTGGACTCTATGTGGTAGGATTATTGCATACCTTTTTAAAAGAACTTCCCATCTGCTTAAATATGTGTATGTGTTTAAAGTTTCATTCTAAGAAAGCTGAGGTTCTAGTCACTCTAAAGCCTTTCATAATCTAATTATTAGGTTATATAAAAAGTTACAGCAACCTCCAGGCTCTTTATGGAACAATTGTCTTCATATTAAAAATAAACCGCAGCTCTAGCTTCAAGAAACAAAGATAAGTGGGATGGAAGAAAATGCTCTTTTTTTATTGAGCAGCACATATATAGTCTCATACCCCCAAGAGCTTAGAAATTTATGTAGCCTTTAAAAAACTGCATTGGTCCTAAAATAATGAGGTCAGTAGAGTAAAAGGAATACTTTTGTTGTTAATTGTTTCGGTTATGTGCAATTCTTCATGACTCTATTTGGGGTTTTCTTAGTAAAGATACTGGAGTGGTTTTTCATTTCCTTCTATAGCTTATTTTCCAAATGATGAGACTGAGGAAAACAGAGTTAAGTGACTTGCCCAGGATCACACATCTAGTAAGTGTCTGAGGCCAGACTCACCAAGATGAGTCTTCCTGACTCCAGGGCCAACATTCTATCTACTATGTCATTTTGCTTCCCCCTAAAAATAATAATAGGAAAAATAAAAAAAAAATTGCTGAAAGAAACAGAGGAATTATCACCAAAAGTAAACTAAGTCTCTTTAAGTACAAAAAAGGAAGTTAGACATCTCTTGTTTAAAAAAAGCCTGGAACTTTAGGAATAGCAAAGAAACACCAAGACTACTCTCTGGAAAGGGTTTTAAGAGAATAGAATGAGGAGGAGGAGGAATCATTTTGTGAAAGCTTGGTAGAAAGCCAGGATTATGGTAATCATTAATTAACCATAATTAAATATTGGTATCAGCCTTATTTGATGATGTGGATTTGGTGAGGTGAGCTGACCTCTGAGTCAGGAGAATCCGGATTTCAGTCATGCCTTTAACACAAACAGGTTGTCACCAAAGGCAAATCGCATAACTGCTCTGAGCTCTAGGCAGCTTTCTAAGACCATAAACAGAAGAAAAGGTATCTTGAATGGTAAAGAGAATTTCTTCAACTAGGAGTTTCTCAACCCAAAATCACAGGCCTAGTACTTATTCCTGATGAAGTTGCAGTTAGTGTTTGTTGTTATTGACTACATTAATAATATCCTTTGCCCATAACATTTGGAGGTCCTGGCTAATGTCTTATGTTTCATCATTTTAAAAGCCAGCTTGGATCACCCTTTACTTTTTTAAAGCACAATTATGTAGAAAAGTACAGTGATATTTTCTCACCTATCTACATTTTGCTGTTGAGCCATTTTCTGTCATCTCAGATTCTTTGTGACCATTTTTTTTTGGAGTGTTCTTGATGAAGATACTATAGTGGTTTGCCATTTCATTCTCCGCCTCATTTTACAGATGAGGAAACTGAGGCAAATGGATTCAATGACTTGCCCAGGGTCATACAGCTACACAACTGGGATTAAATATGAGTTCAGATTTGAACTCGGTAGAGGAGTCTTCCTGACTACATGCCCAGTAACGTATTCACTGTGTCAACTTTAGCTCCTTGACAGACTAATATAAGGGTTCTCCAACTCTTTGGTCTTAAAATACCACTATATCCCAAAGATGCTAAAAGAAAAATTCTACCCTTTTGATCCTTTTTTAAAAACTTTATTAAAGAAAAAACAACCAGAGTTTCCCTCGGCTGAAATTGGCTAACTCTAAACTTTGAATCAATTTTTTTTCAGTTCCCTCCTAGGCACAGGATTGGTCTTTATATAAACCAATCCCGTGCACAGAAGTATGGTGCGTGGCCCCTCCCACACCAGGAATTGGGGGTGTGGTCCCTCCCCCAGCACAGGATTGGTTCATTCAAGACCAACCCATACCAGGAAGTAGTAGGGAAGGACTCCTGATGCTCACTGGGGGATGCAGTTGCCCTGGCCACAACCCTTTAAAACCCACAATTCTTAAAAATTATCAACAGCCTCTAAAGAACTTGTGTTTATCTACGTTCTAGAAATAACATGTTAGTATCATTATGGAAATTGTCTTGACTTCACAGACCTCGGAAAGAGTCTCAGGGACGCCCAGGGAACCCGGGAACAATTCTGAGGGCTGCAGCTGTGGGGTGGAAGGAAAGCACCATTGTGTGCACAGTCCTAACAAACTGCAGATCAAGTCCCTAGGAAATAAAAACCCGTTTAGGAATGGCTCGGCATACCCAAAGCAAAAAAGTTATGTTCCAGAGGAGCCAGTAATAATAATGTTTAGAAATCTGGCCTCAGAGTCAGTTTAATCTCATCTCTGAAATACACAGAAGTAGCCATATCATCCTGGATAAGTCTTTTAACTTTTCCATGCCTCTGGCCACACTCTAAGATTACAATTGGTGAAGTTTTGAAAACCAAAGGGTTAGCCCATTGTCTATTTTCCTCCTTCAAAAAAAAAAATTGTGGGGGTAGCTAGGTGGCTCAGTGGATGGAGAGCCAGGCCCAGAGATGGGAGGTCCTGGGTTCAAATCTAACCTCAGACACTTCCTAGCTGTGTGACCCTGGGCAAGTCACTTAATACCCATTGCCTAGCCCTTACTGCTCTTCTGCTTTGATATCATTACTTAGTATTGATTCTAAGATGGAAAGTAAGGGTTTAAAAAAAAAAGTTGGCATGGAGAAAGTCAGTAGGTAGAGAACATTAACGAGACTATTTAATTTATATGAATTTGCTAGTAAATGAAAAGTAAACTGTGTATGATCTCAGGAGGGAATGCCTGGCAATTAATTTTTCATGGCCAATCCTATTCATACAAGTTCAATAGTTGATCTAGGGTATATCTGTAAGATTTAAGTTTTTGCTTCATTGACTACAAGAGTCAAATAATTCATCACCAAGGGGTAATGATATCTCAACACTCAGATAATGGATGTAAGTGTGCTTTGCACACTTTAAAGTTTTATACAAATAAGTTACTCATCTGTTCAAGAAAATTAAGTGTTGTCTAGAGCTTCCAAGTTGGAGTTAGGAAGAGTTGAATTTGAATCCTGCACCTGGCACTTTGGGGCTATATGACTGCAAGTAAGTCATTTAACTTCAATGGGTTTAAATTTTTTCATCCATAAAATAGGGGTAATAGGAGCCCTCGTCTCATAGGATCAAGAGTCAGAGGACACAACATTAGATCTCTCTGCCAACTTGAAAGGGATTTATAAATGCCAGACAGTGTTGTTATTGCTGTTGTTAGCCAGCAGGGTCCTTAGAAAGGAGACATTGCCTACTTCCAGGATATTTCAAAGCCTTCCTGGTATTGCAGAAATCGTCAGAGTCTGCATGGGCTGCTTCTAAGTCTTTCAGAGCCCAGGGTCACCTCTGTATCATGTTGAGACTTCAAAGTGGATAAAGGGTGTCTTTTACACATACTATGATCTAAAGTTAAATAAACAATCCTTAGAAATAAGTCTATCATTTTGGACAGAAAACACAACATGGGCATTGAGCTTGGTTCAGAACTGAAAAGCTAGAATATGTCCTCTGAGAAACTGACAGTGTTTTAACGACCCCACACTTCTCTTAAAATGCAAGACTATTTTTAAATAATACTATTCTAGTAAAGGTGCTTTATTATCACACTTAATAGAATACCATGTTTCGAAGGAATAAAGGTTGAGTTCACTCGAAGGGCCTTAGGACACATGTTGAACATGAGTGAATTGCAATACATGACCTGCTGAGAATTGTATAAGAGAAGAGGCATACCCGAAGTCTCCAAAGGAAATGGGTCAATCACAAGATAAGAAAAAAGGATTACTGATGACCTTCATATTGCTTCGATCCATGCAACATCCAGAGCTAGAGGGAAGTTTCACACACATTGATTGGACTCGTATATATAATATGGACAATAATCACCCAGAAGGAGAATATAGATGTGCTGGAATTGTTAGAGGGAGGGAGTACCTATGTTAAAGGATCAGAGGAGGGTTTTGGGTTCCCTGTATTTATTTGCAAAACAGATAGCACTGAGTAATGAAAATGACTCAGATTCTGAAATGGAATTGATGATTTTTTTCCTCTAAAATTTCTTTCACTTCTCACCCAATCCCCAGCTTAAAAATCAAAGGTTAAAAGTGCATCAAAGTAGGGAATTAATATGGCACAGTGAAAAGACCATGGGCAATGGTGGAGTCCACTCTTAATGCCAGGCTCTGCACACATTTTTCTATTTGTTCTTCTTCTATTGTAAATTATTCAGGTCCTAATCACTCTTTGCCAGCTCTTTAGATACCTCAGGAAATAGAGGGATGAATATGTACTGACAGTGGAATAATAATTACCACTGATGAGTGAAAAGTCAGAAGTCCAGCAAGTCAGCATAATTATGGGTAGGGATGCAGTCCCTGGGTGCTTGGATGGAAGGTTGCATCTTTAGCAGTTAGTTCACATCTTTAGTGGTTAGTTACTTTTTTGTAGATTAAAATGGGTAGATCTACTTCAAATACTGAGTTAACACTTTTGGGGATTAAAATCTAAAAATCAATTGTGGGTTGCAATTCAGTCTTCCCAATAAAGGAAGAGCTAAGTACCTTCATTTTTACTATCAAGGGATTACAATTTAATCTTCACAGAATCTTGAACCCTAGAGACTACATTTCCCACAATCCCCTTTTCCTTTTCCTGTTGTGTCTCCTTACCTGGGGGAGTTTTGAGTTTCTGTTTCCACCCATGTGCTCTCTCTGGATCCTTGTGGAGGAGAGAGCAGAGGCTTTTGGTTTTTGCTAGCTTTCATTCCTTATATTTCAAGATAAATATAGTAAAGATTAAAATTTAAGGAATATGGGGAGACTGAGGCAGGTAGAAATTAGTTTCTCTCTGCAAGGAGTATTATATTTTTTAGAGGTTTATTAAGGATTAAGGATTAAAGAAAATACAGGATAAGGAAAACGTGCCTAGGCCAGAGGCCTAGACAAGACCTCACCTACATTATGGAAAGAACCACATCTGCTCCAAAACGGAAGTCCAAAAGAAGGCCCCAAAAACCTTTGCCACCAGCTTAAATCCTTCCTTGATCTCGGCCCACCTCAGAATTCCCGTGAGATTACAAAGCATTTTGGGGAAGTGGAGCAAAGGCTTGTGGGGATTGTAGTCCTGTATTCGAGTTTATTTTTTACAATATTTAATAAATATTATTAAATATAATACTTGGAATACTTGATATTAATTTTAATCTTTACATTTGTTTGAGTCCACCTGGCAGTGGACTCTTCGAGATGGAAGAGTACTTTCAACCACTCCTAGGTTCATTTGGTCATTCTATTTTTTTTTTGTGGGGTTAATGTTAATGCAATTTATTGTCTTCTTCTGGAGTTTTATTTTGTGATGTTCTTATCACAAAGTACTTCTTCATAGTATTGGGAATTCTTCCTCTGTGGTTGTTTAACTCTTGAACTCCCAGCTACTAAAGGGTCTGTTTAGACCACTATTGAGGTGAGCTACACTAATTTGTGAAAGGTTAAGTGATTTCTGATCAAGACTCTTGTTGATAGGGTCGATCTAGGCTTCTGTTAGTCCAAACTCTAATAAAATCTGAAGGAAGAAATGAAAAGTTAAAATAGAGTTCTTAATTAAAAACCTTATAGGAATTTAATAGATGACAGAAGAGAAGCTGAAAAAAATAAGTGAAGCCACAGGCAACCTGGGGGAAAAAATAGAAGTGAAGATAACAGCTGAAAAATTAAATCATAGAAAAAGAAACATTATTTTAAAAAAAGGGGGGAGAGAGAGGATTGCAAAAGCTATCTTTGATCAAAAACATCAGACCTGCACAATAGGGTATAAAGTGATGCTCTGATGATTGTTACTTTCTAGAAGAGCATGATAAAATGAAAATAACAACAACAAAAACCTAGAAATATTTTAAGGAAATATAGATGGAAATTGCCTTAAAATGAATAAACCAGAAAACAAAGTTCAAATAGATAGACCCCATCAGTCACTGGCAGAAAGAAATATCATTTATAACGCAGTAAGAATTGAGATAGTCAGGTATCAGAGTTCCCAGATCAAATCTGTTCTTAGGTACCAGAAAAAGATAGATCCTATACTAAGGAATTTCTATTTCATTCAGAAATCAAAAAGGGAAATAAAAACAACAAAGTTCAGGTAAAAAAGGAAAAAGAGGATGGAATATTCCTGAAAGCATAGAAAAAAAAAACTTTGCATCCAAAAATAAAAACTTGCAAAGGTAAACCCAATCCTCAAGAACAGGGGCCCTTAATCTTTTGTTTTTGTTTTCTGTGTGAAATCAACATAAATCTGTACCCCTCTTTCATTTTAAAAGGAGAGTTTTGAAAATGCATTTGTCCCAGGTCTCAGCCCCAACTTTTTGAGTGGGTGCTCATGTGATATGGGAGGATGCCAGACACCTCATGGCTACCTGATGTTTTGGAAGATGCTTGCCTTTTACCCCAATGACTCCTGGCATCTGGGAAATTAGCCTCTGATTTGGACTCAGGTCAAATCTTTACAACCAGGAAGACTCAGAAGGAGCAACATGGCTGGGATTATAAGAGGGGGAATTGAGGACATGGGAAGGATTTTTTTTTTTGGCTTTTTCAGTTCTTGGCACTTTGTCAAGGGCTTTGGCTAGGAAGCAGCTCATGTTCCCTTTGACTTTTCCTGGCTTGGCTGCTCTTGGCTATTGAATGTAGACATAAGTAACAAACTCATATTTACTAGTTGAGGCCATATGAAGAGGTTTCTTTATCTATCTCCAACTCCTGCTTCTACTATCTAATAAATAAGAATAAATTAATATATAGTGTCCAGAGAATTTTAATCTTAACAGTTCCATGAATTACCTTCAATAGTCTAGTGAGACCCTATGGATCCCATTTCAGAATCAAGCTTTTAAATGCATAAAATAAAATATATGAGAGTACAAAGGAAACCAATTACATTTGAATATACCAATCAAATACATACACATACTCATGAACTGAGAGTTAAATGCATTTTTAATAAAATTAATGATTTCCAGAATTTCACATTGAGAAAACCAGAATGGAAGTTAGTTAAAAAGAAAACAAAAGGGTAAGATCAACTGGAAAAAAAAGCAAATAAATTAAATCTATTAACAATGGATTGATATGATCACCTAATGCTTATACTCTAAAAATGATAGAGAAAAGAGATTACTTTCCTTTTGAAAATCCATTATCTCCAAAAGGTGGGGATGGAAAGCGAGAGTCAAAATATGGAATTCGATGTTCTAAAACAAACAAGAAAAAAATGCATGTGTGGAAGGAAGAGGAGATACTCTAAGATAGAGTAGAAATGGGAAGTCAAAATCAGTTCTTGAAATTAGGGAACCAGAAATGAAATTTATTCCAATATAAAGGTGATATAAAAAGAAGAGAAGACTTATGAATTGTATTTTCATCTGGGCTGAACAAAGGAAGGTTCAAAAAGAAAACAGGGGAAATGATTACAGTGGTAGGCAATCATGAAAGTAAGCTCACAATTGGGCTAGAACAAAGGGAGAAAGAGTCAGCATTTGAAAGAAGGTTAGAAAGAGAGAAGGAATTGCTTCAAGTTAAGAAAGCTATAGCTATGTCATAGCTACATCCCAGTATTTTAAAGAGCTGCAATACAGAGGAAACATTCAGTTTATTGCATTTGGTGACAGAAAGGATGAACCAGGAACTCTCAATAGAAGCTACAAATAGGCCTATTGTGTTTTGACATTTGGAAAACATTTCCCAATAATTAGATCTTGACATATGGACTGCCTCATAGGGATTATTCCCCTTACTTAAGCCAACAAGCAGAATCTGGACAATTGCTTGTTAGGTATATTACAGTGGGGGGTTCCTTCATGAATAGGTTGGACTGGATGTCTACTGAAATATCTTCTAACCCACAAATTATGTTACTTTGTACACTATACATAGCTAATTAAGAAAGAAAAGAAAAATAACAAGGTTCAGTTATTTGGTTTTAGCTGAGAGAGAAGGCAGAGGTGAGAGGAGGAAAATTTTATTAATGCAATATAAACTTCAGAGAACTCTCTTTAGGAGTTGTGAAAAAGAGAGACCTAATGATAGGAAGCTGGTAGAGTTGCAAGTTAGCCCAACCAAACCAGAAATCAAGGTGTAAATTTGTGAAAAAAAAAAGTTATGATACTGTTTATATCTTTGGACCCAGTGATCAGAAAGGTCCATGGGAAACAAAAATATTAATAGCAATATTTTCTTCTGTTTTAGTTACTTGTCCATGTGTCTTATACTGTTTAGAAACAAAAAAGAACCCTGATGCTCCTCTAAAGTTTATCTATTTATCTGTTAATATCTACCCACACACCAAATCTTCAGTCTCTCTTCTTAGCCTTCAAAATATTTCCTTTTATGTCTACATTTTGTTTTCTTAAAGTAGAAGTTCTATAGCCATGTTCCTTTCTTGTTCAACAAGCATCAAGATACTTATTGCCTCTTGAATATAATATAATCTTCTCTGTTTGACTTATAAAGCCCTATCCACTATGCTTAGAGTGTTCTTATTCACCTCTGCCTCTTGGAAAACCCCTATTTGTTGGAGCTCTCACTACTTTCAGTTACTACAAATTTTTTTTCTTCATATATTTATCAGTCAAATTTTTTTTTATTTTTCCCCAGGAAAATATGCTGTTAGAGTGCAAGAATAATCTTATTTTGTTTTTGTATTTCTAATATATTGCATAGTATCTAGCATATTATAAATATCAAATTAATGATTGTAATCATTGTTAAATTTAATAATTATTAGTTATTTTCTTGGACTTTGACATCAGTTAATTCCTAGTTGTCTCTAATATTTTAATTTTTATTAACTAAGACTTTAGTACCTGATTTGTTGGCATGTGTTAATCCTCACCATCTCTGTTATCTTCTGGCTCAAAATATTTCTGGTTAGTTTTGAAAGACTATAGACAAATATTTTCTTATCATCCCTTTCCAAGTATACTCCATCCTTGACCAAGAACATACTATTCTTGTCTACTAAGTCTAGAAGTCTAAATCCCACTCCAGATAATACTATGCTAAAAAGATGGCCGGGGGGGGGGGGGTTATTTTGCATGGGTATATTTGTTACATTATATATAAAGCTAGAAAAAAAATGACAAATATCCCCTCCCCCAAGCCTTCTTGGGAGGATGCTCTTCCATATGCCACTTTAATTTCCAGGAAGAGTAGTTTCAACTGACTTTCATTTCCTTCTTAATATTAATCTCATCCAGTAAACACATAAAGAAGATAGAATATTTGTCAAATGAATCCTTGTCTCAACTAATGTTGGGAAGAGGTCCAGAAGGTTACCCACAAATATTGCTCTTAAAAGGACAACTGGGTGACGCAGTGGATAGAGTCCAGCCTAGAAATGGGTTCACATCTTGCCTCAGATAATTCCTAGCTGGACAATTCCCTCAACCCTAATCACCTAGTCCTTACTGCTCTTCTATCTTGAAACCAATACATCATATGGATTCTAAGATGGAAGGTAAGGACTAAAAACATTTTTCCTTCTTATTCCTAGAGGTATCATCAATTGACTAGATTCCAACTTCTAAGAGTCCTTTGGCTCATTCTCCCAATATTTTATAATTTCCAAGGTCAGTGGCATGGCTCTTTCACCCAGAAGAAAAAAAATAATAATAGAAAATCCGAGAGATCCAGCCTATTTCTTTAAGTCACATGGTTCCATGGGTTGGGGGGGAGAAGGCTTTATAGTCTTGTCTCTCACTAAACACTGAGGGCAAAAGAGTTCTCCATGTGAGGCCAAAAAAGCCCTTTCAACATTATTTTAACAAGCTATTGTCATCCTCAATATATATTTTTCTTTGAAAGTCCTTGATTTTCATCGAGAGCAATGTTAAAAACAGCAACTGTTCCCTTAAAGTCTTCCTTGCTCAGGATTTAAATTATTACTAATGATTCTTTTTGGCAGTATCATTTCTAAAACATCATAAATGATTAGCTATTTAAGTATGATGGGCTTGAAAAAAATTTAGATCATACTTCCTTTTATATGCACACATTAACATGATGTTATAAAAATGGAGTTAGATACAGAGAACACTGTCAGTGAAGATTTCATAAGATCATCAATTCTTAGCTAGATGGGAGGTTAGTAGTGATTGATTCCAGTTTGATTCCAGATTCTCTCTCTCTCTCTCTCTCTCTCTCTCTCTCTCTCTCTCTCTCTCTCTCTCTCTCTCTCTCTCTCTCTCTCTCTCTCTCTCTCTCTCTCCTCCTTCTCCTTCTCCAACTCTTTCTCCCTCTCTATCTTTCTTTGAGGAAATTTAGGACTCAGAAATGATATGACTTTCCTAAAGTCACACAGTTTTTAAGTAATTGAGATCATATTTGAACTCTGGTCTTTTGTCTACAGGTCCAGGGACCTATCCAATATACCATGATGCCTCTTAGGTGGTCCTCAGGTATTCTAAAGCTAGGATTCATCATTTATTTATCATTCATGCTAATCAAGGATAAGCCCAATTAAAAATAAAAACCTATTTAATAAAACAATTGATTTAAAATATCCTTTAGAATACCTTTCTAATCACAGGCTCACAGATTAGGACATTTCTGGATCTGTATTGTTAGCACAGAATAATAATCAACAGTCTTTTTTGTATATTTTAGTCTTATTTCCAACCAAAATTCACTCAAGCCAAAAAGAGAGAGACAAGTATATACACATAGAAAACATTTCTGAATAACACTAATTACTTATGGCTCCTGTTTAAAATACTCCCCTCCCCCCCAAAAAAGCATCCATTTACTCCTTTGTACCATTTTAGGTACAGTAGGTTCTGTCTGCCAGTACCTAAGTATTTATGCATATGTGAGTACAGAAGGAAGGGAAGTCTCCTTTTCTTTCATTTTTTTTTTACCCCCTCAAGTTTGTCATACTTTAAAAGCCCATAAAAGTCATGCCAAACTGGTTTAAAACATCTCTGTTTCTTCTCTCCAAATCAGCTCGTTAGGCCATAAATCCAAACGTCTACCTTGATGTCGGCTGTCATTGGTTTCCCTTCTCAAATAAATGATCTGTGCTCTAAAGAGCCAAATACACAGTCGGGTAAAATTTATTCCCCATGTTCAGCCTCATATGGGATATGTTAGCAACTCTCCTAATGATCGCAAGATACATTTGAAGAATGAGTCTTGGTTTCATCAGGAAAATAATTAAGATTTAAGCAAACCTGTAGTATTATTAAATAAAACCCAGTGAAGCAGAGACACTCTCTTATATGGTACCAGACCAAACATCTAAGAAACAGAAGGAGGGAGTCTTCACACTAGCTTACATATATACAGAGTAATACATTTCCCCAGTACATTTTGTTGTTGTTGTTGTTGTTCCTTTATTTTTTTTTCATGGTTACAAGATTCATATTCTTTCCCACCCCGCCCCCTAACCCCCTCCCATAGCTGTCATGCAATTCCACTGGGTTTTACATGTGTCATTGATCAAAACCTATTTCCATATTATTAATATTTGTACTAGGGTGATCGTTTAGAGTCTACATTCCCAATCATATCCCCATTGACCCATGTGATCAAGCAATTTTTTTTTCTTCTGTGTTTCTGCTTCCACAGTTCTTTCTTTGGATGTGGATAGCATCTTTCTCATGAGTCCCTCAGTATTTTCCTGGATCATTGCATTGCTGCTAGTAGAGAATCCATTACACTCAATTGTACCACAGTGTATCAGTCTCTGTGTACAATGTTCTCCTGGTTCTGCTCCTTTCACTCTGCATCAGTTCCTGGACGTTGTTCCAGTTCACATGGAATCCCTCCAGTTCATTATTCCTTTGAGCACAATAGTATTCCATCACCAACAGACACCACAATTTGTTTAGGCATTCCTCAATTGAAGAGCATCCCCTCATTTTCCAATTTTTTTGCGACCAAAGAGTGAAGCTATGAATATTCATGTATAAATCTTTTTCCTTATTATCTCTTTGGGGTATAAACCCAGCAGTGTTATGGCTGGATCAAAGGGTACAGTCTTTTAGTGTTCTTTGGGCAGAGTTCCAAATTGCCTTTCAGAATGGTTGGATCAATTCACAATTCCACCAGCAATGCATTAATGTCCCAACTTTGCTACATCCCCTCCAACATTCATTGCTTTGCTGTCATATTAGACAATCTGCTGGGTTTGAGGTGATACCTTAGAGTTGTTTTGATTTGCATCTCTCTGATTATAAGAGATTTAGAACATTTTTTTCATGTGCGTATTAATAGTTTTGATTTCTTTATCTGAAAATTGCCTATTCATGTCCCTTGTCCATTTATCAATTAGGGAATGACTTGATTTACCTCCTTATAAATTTGAGTAATTAGACCTTTGTCAGAGGTTTTTGTTATAAAGATTAATTAACAATGTGTTGCTTCCCTTCTAATTTTGATTGCATTGATTTTGTTTGTACTAAACCTTTTTTAATTTAATATAATCAAAATTATTTATTTTGCATTTTGTAATTTTTTCTAACTCTTACTTGGTCTTGAAATCTTTCCTTTCCCAAATATCTGACAGGTATACTATTCTGTGTTCACCTAATTTACTTATAGTTTGCTTCTTTATATTCAAGTCATTCACCCATTCTGAGTTTATCTTGGTATAGGGTTTGAGATGTTGATCTTAACCTAAACTCTCCCATACTGTCTTCCAACTTCCCCAGAAGTTTTTTGTCAAATAGTGGATTTTTGTCCCCAAAGCTGGGATAATTGAGTTTATCTCTTGAGTTTAACTGTCTTGCTGAGGTCACTTACCCCAAGTCTATTACACTGATCCTCCTTTCTGTCTCTTAGCCAATACCATATGATTTTGTTGATCACTGCTTTATAGTACATTTTAAGATCTGGTACTATTAGGTCACCTTCCTTCATATTTTTTTCTCATTATTTCCCTTGATGTTCTTGATCTTTTGTTCTTCCAAATAAACTTTTTTATGTTTTTTTTCTAATTCAGTAAAAAAGTGGTTTTGGTAGTTTGATGAGTATGGCACTACATAAGTAAATTAGATTGGATAGGATGGTCATTTTTATTATGTTAGCTCGTCCTACCCATGAGCAATTAATGTTTTTCCAATTATTTAGATCTAGTTTTAATTGTGTGGAGAGTGTTTTGCAATTGTGTTCATATAGTTCCTGTGTTTGTCTTGGCAGATAGATTGCAAGCATTTTTATATTGTCTAGGGTGACTTTAAATGGAATTTCTCTTTCTAACTCTTGCTGCTGGGATGAGTTGGAAATATATAGAAATGCTGATGAAATTTGGTAGAACTCCTTCTTTGATTATTATGTCAAATAGTTTGTATATTATTGGGATTAGTTGTTCTTTGAATGTTTGATAGAATTCACTTGTGAATCCATCTGGCCCTGGGGATTTTTTCTTAGGGAGTTCTTTGATGACTTGTTCAATTTCTTTTTCTGATATGGGGTTCATTAAGTATTCTATTTCTTTTGTTAATCTAGAAAATTAATATTTTTGCAAATATTCATCCATAAAACCTAGATTGCCATATTTATTGCCATATTATTGGGCAAAATATTTTAATGATTGCCTTAATTTTCTCTTCATTAGAGGTGAGGCCTCCCTTTTCATCTTAGATACTGTTAATTTGGTTTTCTTCTTTCCATTTTTTTATTAGATTGATCTGTACTTTGTCTATTTTATTTGTTTAAAGTACAAGCTTCTAGTCTTGTTTATTAATTAAATAGGTCTTTTGCTTTTGCTTTTATTAATTTCTCCTTTAATTTTTAGGACCTATTATTTGGTTTTCATCTGGGGTTTTTGAATTTGTTCACTTTCTAGTTTTTTTTAATTTGCATGCATAATTCTTTGACTTCTTCCCTCTCTAATTTGTTAATATATTAACTCAAGGATATAAATTTTCCCCTGAGTACTACTTTGGCTGCATCCCATTGATTTTGAAGGGATGTTTCATCATTGACATTTTCTTCAATGAAATTATTGTTTTTTATGATTTATTTTTTAACTAACCAATTTTAGAGAATCATAGTATTTAATTTCCAATTAAGTTTTGATTTGACTCTCCATGTACCCTTACAAATTATTATTTTTATTGCATTATTATCTGAAAAGGTTGCATTTATTATTTCTGCTTTTTTGCACTTATTTGCCATGTTTTTATGCCCTAGTACATGGTTAAATTCTGTGAATGTACCATGAGCTACTGAAAAGAAGATGTATTCCGTATTGTCCCTATTTATTTTTCTCAGTTTCTCCATATTTATTAACTCTAATTTTTCTAAGATTTCATTCACATATCTTACTTATTTCTTATTTGTTTGATTTATCTAGATCTGATAGAGGAAGACTCAGGTCTCCCACTAGTATATTTTTACAATCTATTTCCTCCTTCAACTCCACTAGTTTCTCCTTTAGAAATTTGGATGCTATACCATTTGATGTGTGTCTACATACCTCATGAGTGTTTCTTGTAATCAACATATGGTAGAATTTTGGTTTTAATCCACTCTGCTATTTGCTTCCACTTTATGGGTGAGTTCATCCCATTCACATTCAAAGTTATGATTATTACCTGTATATTCCCCAACATTTTGATTTTCTCTCCTAGTCCTGCCCTTTCCTCTTTCAGTATTTCCTTCTATACCAGTGTTCTGATTTTAATCAGTCCCCCTAATCCCTGCCAGTATTTTACTTTCCCTTCTCCCCCCTCCCTTCTTATTCCCCTCTTATTTTTCATTTGGGGTCCTTTTAAGCCGCCCCACATACTCTCCCTCCCTAGTATTTCTTCACTTCCTAACCTCCCTTTCTGCCTCCTTCCTTTTTATTGCCCTTTTATTTTTTAGGGTCTTTGAAATTCCCTTACTCCTCTCTTTCCTTCCCTTTTTTTAAACTCCTCACCCCACTCCCCCCCCCCTTAGTTTTCCCCTCTCAACTTCCCTATAGGGTAAGGTAGAATTCAGTACCCCAAAGGATCTAGATGCTCTTCCCTCTCATAATTGATTCCACTAAGAGTAAGGTTTGAGTATTACATTTTTAGCACTCTCTTCCTCCCCTTCTTATAGTTGTATTCTTCCCCTCCCACTCCCATGTGACTTTTAATGTAGTGTAGGTTATCCTAATTTTCCTATTCATTCAAGTTTCTCTTAGTGTCATCTTCTATTCTCTCCCTCCCTTTCTTTCTTCTTTTTTTGCATATGATTTTAAACCACTTAGTACCCCAATCTCTACCTATGAATAATTCTTCTAACTACTATAATAGTGAATATAATTTTAGGGAGTTACAAATAACATTTTTACATATAGGAATTAAACAATTTGGCTTTATTGAAGCCCTTAAAGAAAAAAAAAATAAGACTCCTCTCTTTCTTATTTACCTTTTCATGTTTCTCTTGGTTTTTGTATTTCAATGTCAAATTTTCTGTTTAGTTCTGGTCTTTTCTTTACAAATCTTTGAAAGTCTTCT
This sequence comes from Monodelphis domestica, assembly GCF_027887165.1. Lineage (NCBI taxonomy): Eukaryota > Metazoa > Chordata > Mammalia > Didelphimorphia > Didelphidae > Monodelphis > Monodelphis domestica. Next base: position 407,066,292 of record NC_077230.1, on the reverse strand, counting down.
ATTTTGTTGAATGCTCATACTTTCCCCTGGAAGTATATAGTCAGTTTTGATGGGCAGGTGATCCTTGGTTGTAGACCCATTTCTCTTGCCTTTCTGAATATCATATTCCAAGCCTTGTGGTTTTTCATGTGGAAGCTGCCATATCCTATGTAATCCTGATTGGTACTCCTTGATATCTGAATTTTCTCTTTCTGGTTTCTTGTAATATTTTTTCCTTAGCTTGGAAGCTCTTGAATTTGGCAATTACAATCCTGATCGTCTTTTGAGGATTTAGTGTAGCAAATGATCTATGGACTCTTCTAATGTCTATTTTGAACTCTTAATGCAGAACCTCAGGGCAGTTTTCTTGGATAATTTCTTGTAGTATGATGTCAAGGTTTGTTTGTTTCCAGGTTTTCAGGTAGGCCTATGATTCTCAAATTGTCTCTCCAAGATCTGTTTTTCAGGTCAACCACATTCTCAATGAGATATTGTGTGTTGCCTTCTAATCTGTCGTTCTTTTGACTTTGTTTTATTAATGCTTGCTGTCTTGTAAGATCATTGGCTTCTAATTGCCCAATTCTAGTTTTTAATCACTGTTTTTCAGCAAAGATCTTTTGATTTTCCTTTTCTGTTTGATCTATCCTGCTTTACATGGCTTCTAGCATGTCATTTCTTGTCTTCAATTTGCTTATTATTTAATTTTATTTCTGGGCTTCAATTTCCAAGTGGGAGATCCTGTCTTTTAAACTGTTATTTTCTTTTTGAACCATTACCCATTTTTCATTTCACATCTTTTCCATTTTTCTCATAATCTCAGATTTAAATTCTTCAAGAACTTGTGACCAATTTCTATTTATTTTCCCTAAGATTTGGGTATGTTTAATTGTTTGTCATCTTCTGCTATCTTTTCTTTAGTTTGGGTTTTCTGCATAAAAATTATCAAGGGTTAAGGTTTTTGTTTGTTTGTTTGGATTGGGGTGGGTTTGTGAATGTGGGTGATATTTGTATTGTACTGTATTGTATTGATATACAAAGAGCTTTATGCCCTGAAGATATTTTTCCCAGTCCTCAGCAATGTCCAGCTGCTCTTAGGGGCAGGTCCAGCCCCTAAGAACTTAAACCTTGTCTCTTAGAGGTCTTGGTGTGGAGTGTAGGCAAATCTATGTATTGAGCACTGGAGAAGTTTTTACCCACAGTCTATTTTTCAGGTCTCTGTGGCGTTTTGCTTTGAGCCACTTCTCTCTGCCCAAGCTCCGGGCCCTATCTCCAAATTTATTCAGCCTCTTGGAGTCCCTAGTCTTGCTGAACATTTGGGCAGGTCCAACCCATAAGAACTTAATGATTGCCTGGAAGAGGTCTGGGTGTGGAGTGTAAGCAAGTCTCTGTATTGAGCACTGAAGAGGTTTTTGCCCGAAAGCTTTTTTTCAGTTCTCTGTGGCATTTTGCTGTGAGCCTCCACCTCTCCCTAAGCTCTGAACCCTATCTCAACATTTCCTCAGCCTCCTGGTGTACTGAGTCTAGTTTCTCTTAGGGGTAAGTCTGTGTTGACCTCAGAAGCCTCCCTCCTAGAAGTTTGCCCTCTGCTTGCTCAGACTGTGGCAAGGTAGGTGAAGGGGATAGGGGGATGAGCTCGCCCCTTGGTAGGAGAAATTTTGCCCCCTTTTTGCCTACCTTCCATGTTGCACCCTACGGTGGAACTCCTTTGCTTGTTTGACTTTGGTTTTGTCATTTTGAGGCACTGTGTCTCCATTGGTGAAGAGGATAAGAGGAGCTGTGTTTCTTCTCTGGAGCCATCTTAACCTGGAAGTCTCCATTTTCCCATTTTAACAGACACCAATCCAGCCATATTTGGGAAAATGAACTATAGATTTAAAATGAATGGAGAGATTATCTAGTCCAACTAATTATTTTACAATGAGATAAGGAAACTGAGGCCCTAAATTGCAGATTGCAGAATAAATTACATGACCAAATTCAGAACAGATTTAAGGATCTGAGATTTGAATCCAGAATCTCTGATCCTAAAACCAATTCATTTTCCATAATACCATTATCCTAGAATATTTGCAATATAATGAGGCTATCAAACATGTTATGTTGCAAATTCCAGAGTCCTTAGTAGTGGAAGTTTACAAGAAACCATTAAGCACATGTTTGAGAATTGCCATAAAATGATAGTGACTGCTAGTCTTATTGTCAGATGCTACTTTTAAGAAACCAGGATGCAGTGGAAGTGAGGTGGCCCAGTAGATTGAGAGACAGGCCTTAGAGACAGAAGGTCCTGGGTTCTAATTTGATTTAGACACTTCTAAACTATGTAATCCTGGACAAGTCATATAACTCCAATTACTTAGCCTATACTGGTCTTCTGTCTTGGAGCCAATACACAGTATCAATTCTGACATTTAAAGTAAGGATTTTTAAAAAAAGAGTCCAAAACCCTCAAGATATCTCCTTGTTCTAATTATTTTCTAAAGATCTTAGTGCAGTTTAAAGTAAAACAAATATAGGGCCACCCTATGTTATCCATATATATGTATGCATGTACCCATATAGCCATTTTCCCTGGAAGGTATCATAGATTTTTCAATGACACAGTTTGATAATGAATTCAGAGTCTAGAATATCTATGTTCAAGCCTCACCTTTGAAATATGTTGTTTGTGCAACTCTGGACAACTCATTTAACCTCCAACAGTCCTGGGAAATTCTACAGGATTCTAAGTTGCAGATTTGTACTTATAAGAGTTTTTTCACTAGGACATCCATTTACCAATTAAAACACAAATCTTGAGAAAGTCAAAGAAAAAGGATTTTATATACCAACTATACAACCTATAAAGTTCATTTATTAGTACAGATATCGGCGATAAGAAGGCCATGAATCAAAAATCATCTATTAAGTGCCTTCTGTGGACCAAAGAGTTTTACTCAGAATTGAACAGAAGGAGAAGGGCAGAGTGGATTGCCTTCAAGAAATTACAAAACTCCTTTGAATATTCCAAGCTTCTCCCCAAACAGACTCATCTTTGTAAAAAATGACTAACTCAGTATTTTGTTAGTGTTATACGTCTCCAAGACAGTCAGAGAAATGGCGGAAGAAAGAAAGAGAAATATGAACATAAACAAAGAAAGGCACAAAGACACAGTTAGAGACAAAGAGAAAGGAAACTGAAATCCCCATCACAACTAAACCATGACCCTTGTACCCAGTGTGCTATTTCACAAACTCATGCACTCAGGTGGCCTTGAAATGTATTCTAATGGCAAAAGCATTTCTAGCCTTCCTTCCATTTCTACATCCTCTCTCATCTATTGATATTTTTCCTAGCAGTTCTGTCATAATTCCTTGCTTTTCTTCCTGGATTTCCTCACATGATTATGCTTACTTAATACATGAGGTTTCTTCACCAAACTCATTTTCCTCTCTGATTTATTTGAGTACATTACATGCTTTTGAAGCTATAGTCCAATATTAGGTTTCCTACCACCAAATTTCAGTGATTCCTATGAGATAAAAGGGCTCGTAATTCCTCATGTTTTCTATCTAAATGCTGGACTTTTGGCATGGTGGTTTTACTATAGGATCTTTTCTCAGATTCTCATGACTCAACTACTAGGTAAAAGATAGGAAGTGCCGTGAACAGAGTGTGAAAACAGGGAAAAATTAGGAAGACCTGGGTTCAAATATAGCCTCATATATTATGCCGTTTGACCAAAGGAAAGATACTTAACCTCTATCTGTTTTGGTTTCCTCAACTTTAAAATAGGTATAATAATAGGGCCTTCTTCCCATTGCTGTTAAAATCCTTAAATAAGCTAGCATTTGTAACATGCTTAGCACAGCTCCCTTCACATGTTGGTGCTTAATAAATGCTTCCTTCCTTCCTAATCCTTTTTTATATTCAAATTTCCACCAAGGTATACAACTTGGGGGCATATACATAGGCACTCCTATTTCCCTTCTCCCTACAAATCCTTTTTTTTTTAACCCTTACCTTCCATCTTGGAGTCAATACTGTGTATTGGCTCCAAGGCAGAAGAGTGGTAAGGGCTAGGCAATGGGGATTAAGTGACTTGCCCAGGGTCACACAACTGGGAAGTGTCTGAGGCCAGATTTGAACCCAGGACCTCCCATCTCTAGACCTGGCTCTCAATCCACTGATCCACCCAGCTGCCCCCTTTTTTTTTAAGTTTAAAGTGAGTTTGAATACATTTGAAAACTTCTGACAGATGCATGATTATTAGCCATTATTGGATAATAATAATGTTGATAATAGCATTTATATAGAATTTTCAGGATTGCAAAGAACTTTACAAATATTATCACACTTTAAATCCCCATTTTGCAGATGAGGAAATTAAGGCAAGCAGAAGTGAAATGACTTTCCCAAAATGGACTCTTTTTCTGATCAGGCATATTCTTTCCTATGTTTAAAGCATGGTCCAGAAGATTAACCCCCCCCCCCCATATATATTTTAAATCTTATTTATTCCTTGTTTTCAATGAACAATTGAGGAAAACACAACTTGTGTCCCTACAGCCTTCAATTTCCTTCTTAAGACTTCATAATCATGGACAGTGAATTTTAGGCTCCTTCCCACACTGTCATTTGTGCTTCTGTATATCACCAGAATGGATAGTTTCCACCTGTTCTGATAAGTCTTGGGAGATTCTTTGTTATATCACAGATATATGCTATAGGAAGACAACAGTCCTTTCTCTTGTTGTTATCGTGTAGAAAAATACCTCCCTCAGGACTAAGTACTACTACTCTTTCCATTTCCCTCTGGAGATGTGATCACCTTACTAAATGATCACTCATCTTGTAGATACTGTGGCTTCTCTATATTATACCTTAAAGGACAAACAGCTTCTCCCTCCTCTTTTTTCAGGAGCATCAAAACTGTTTTTAATCATTTTTTCCTGAACATAAAGGCATAGATCCCCAATCCCTGAAGATAATGGATCTTTTGCTCTTGGGAGCTGAGTTGAAGAACACTAAGTCAATAAATCATCTACTCTGAGTTTGGAAATAAAATCTTAAGTTTCTTGGAGAAGGGGGCCACTAGGCTGCCTAGGGAGGTGTGAACATGCCAAAATCAGGAACTGGACACATCAAAATTTCCATGTTCACCAATAGTGGGAATTGAGTCCATGAATAGCCTTCCCACTTCCACCCTGGGTGAGACACAGAGGTTGACTTTCTCCTTTTTATTACATTCTTATAACCACTGACAAATGGTCAAAGGTCATTTCCTTTCTGCATCCAAGCTTCCATTTTTCACATTGAAATGTCTCTTGTGTCCTTTGGAGGTACTTTATTCTCTCTAATGACCTGGAGGATAGAGACATTTTTGTCCCTTCACATTTTCCCTCCAGGAAGGAGATAATGCTATACATGGAACACAGTTAAAAATCCCTTGGCTATGAAAAAGACAAAATATCACACTCAATGAAAATTATTTTATTTTTTCTCCTAAACTCTGTGCTTGACCAAACTTTAGTAAATTAGGTATATGTCAATGCTCAATAGGTGCTTGTTAGGTTGGGTTGAGTGTCCAAAGTCAGGTATCAGAGGAAGAATTTGAATCTAGAACCAGTCAGTCAATAAATATTAAGTGCCTAATATATGCCGGACACTGGGGATAAGAAGAGATGTGAAAGTCCACACCTACAAGGAACTCACAATATAATGCAAAGTCAATAAGCAAATAAGTATGTACCAACAAGCACTCTATAGGATAAATTGAAAACAATCAGTAGAGAAATAGCATTAAAAGAGAGGTTAAATAAGATTTTCTGCAGAAGATGAGATTTTGGTTGAGTCTAGAAGCCAGGGAAGTGAAGAGATGGACATGAGGAGAAAGAATATATGTCTCAGGTGTAAAAAATAGACTTGAATACAGGACTACAATCCCCATGAGCCTTTGCTCCACTTCCCCAGAATGCCTTGTAATCTCACCTGGGCCGAGATCGAGAAGGTATTTAAGCTGATTCAAAAGCTTTTGAGCGTGCTTTTCTCACTCTTGGACTTCCGTTTTGGGGTAGGCCTGGCTTTTTTTCATAATGTAGGTGAGGTTGTGTCTAGGCCACTCTATGGCCTGATCACATGTTTCTTACCCTGTATTTTCTTTAATCCTTAATCTTCAATAAACTTCTAAAAAAATATAATACTCCTTGCAGAGAGAAACTAATTTCTACCTGCCTCAGTCTCCCTGTCTCCCCTAAATTTTAATATTTACACAGGCTTGGGAAACAGTCAGAGAAAATTCCTGGGGGTGAAAAATTGAGTGTATTCTTTGTGAACAGCAAGAAGGGTAGTGCTGCTGGATAAAAGGAAATAAGGTAAAATAAAACTGGAAAAGTATGTGAGGAGGACAACAGGGCTATAATAGGAAGGGATTTGGGCATCAGAGGAGTCTATATTTGATTCTAGAGATGTTAGTGAGCCGCTGGAGTTTGTGGCGTGTTTGTGTGGGTGAGGGAGCAAAGATGGACTTCTTGTGCTTTAGGGAAATCCCTTTGGTAATTAGATGGATGAGACTTGAAATGTTGAGAGAAATAAGGCAGAGCAACCTGCTGCAAGGACCTGTACCAGTGTGGGAGGAGTAGCAGAGGACAAAAGGGAGTATATTCTAGAGATGCTGCAAAGCTAGACTGCTGCCTTGGATACATATAGGATGTGGAAAGGGTGATAGATAGTGAAGATTCAAGAATGATACCTAGGTTGTAAGCCTAAGGGAATAGGAGGATGTTAGCACACTCAACAGTAACAGAGAAGATTGGGATGGAGAGTTTTTAGGGGAAAGGATAATGAATTCTGTTTGGGACTTCTTGTGTTCAAAATGCCTACTGAGTATCCAATTCAAGATGTCTGAAAAGTAGTTGGGGATGGGAGACTACTGGTTAGGGCAGTTAGATTTGAGAATCATCACCTTGGAAGTGGTAATTAAATCCATGGGACCCAATGAGGTCACTAATGACATAATGTAGTGATTGAAGAGCAGAGGACTGAGGCACAGAACCCCTCTAGGGTTATCTATGCTTAGAAGGTAAGACCTGCATGATGATCCAGCAAAGGACATTAGAAAGAGCAATCTAAGAGGTGTGAATAGAACCAGGAGGGAGTTGTGCCAGGAAAACCTAGAGAGAAGAGATGATCAGAGAATTGCTAAAGGCAACCAAAGGTCAAAAAGGAGGAGGACTGAGGAAAAAGACATTGGATTTGGTGATAAAAGATCATTGGTGGAAAGAACAGTTTTGATGGGAAAATGAGGTGAGAAGCCAGATTTCAAGGCATTAAGAAGAGAATTAGAGGAAAATGGAGGCACATGTCAGATTTCCTTTTCAAGGAGTCTGACACAAAGAGCATAAGAGATACAAGATGAGATGGGACAGAAGGATGGATAGAGGGACTTTTGAGAATAGTAGAGATGTGTACCTGTTTATAGGAAGGAAGTTAGTAGCCAGGAGGCAGAGATTGAAGAAAAGTGACAGTGAGAAAGCGAGGGTAAAGTTTGTTGGAGGAGATGTAATGGAATCAGATCACTTTTACCTTAGGAAGGAATAAGACCACCTCTTCATAGGAGAAATGAATGAAGGAGGAGAGAGTAAGAGAAGACAGGAGATAAATGAGAGATTAAAAGATGTAGTTCAAAGTGAATGGCAATTTTTTTTTGTAAAATATGATGCAAGGTTTTCAACTGAAAGAGCTGAGGGATGGGGAGTCAGAAGAAAGGATATCACATCAGTAACTGGTCTCTTCTCTCTCTATCTCTGTTGTTGTTGGTAAGATGTCTGACAGTCTCTGCATTATATGTCCACCATGGTTACTTTGTAAATGATTACTGTTGAGGCTGCTTGCTGCAAAAGATGGAGATGAATCTTGCAGGTGATGAGAAAATGATGAGAAATCAAATTCTAGCTCAGTCTAGCTCCTGCTTGCCTGGCTCTAAAAAGAACATTTCTTAACTAAAACTTCAGTGTTAAGATTTCAAAAGAAAAGCAGCATGCTAATAGAATCAACTCTGAGCACACGAATGTGGGTGAGAGGCCATAGATAATCCAAAATTATAGATAATTATATTTGTAAATGCCTCCTAGTCTGGATTTCGTCATGCATCATATGATTTTCAGCAACAAGCTAACCTTCCTAATTGTGTTTAATTTGGGCCAGTATTTAAATGAATTTGCATTCCCTGAGCTTGTACCAGCTGGAAAGGTGGGAGATGTATCTAGGAAAACTATTGGGGGCAAAAAGATGGGGAGTAACAACCTGACTGGTACAAAGAATGAGTCATTTGCATGAAAACAATAATCGACCGGACTGGGCTGGACTCAAACTGTAGTCACGAATGTGCAGGATTAGGAAACACCATGGAAAGCTCTGTGGGCTGTACGAAAGAGTGGGTTGACTTAATTCAGTTGGCTTTTAATGCAATTAAATAGCTGGAAATAAGTATTTGCTTGGAACACGGATGGTGTATCTAACCATGAAGCACCACTAAATAAAATCTTTAAAAGTTAGGAGGTCTTCTTTAATATGCCCATGAATGGAATTTTATCTTTGAGTGTTGTCCTTGTCAATCATTTATTATACATTGACCTTATCACATAGAATGAAAAACTCTGCCACCTCATTTTAATTTCTACCATGTCTGCTGTTTATCTCTTATCGCATTCCCTGTTTAAAGCCTATTAACATAGATGAAGAAATTGGCTTCTATTTTATGTCCCTAGTACTACTTTATTTTTGTGCATTTATAACTGGCCCCTTGTGTTTAGTCCTCCCTTAATGATTTAGTTAGATAAGATGTTCCACCGATTTATTAGAGTGGAGATAGTGCAACAGACTGTGCATATTAAATATGAACACTTTCCAATGGTTGGTTCAATATCTGGGGGTGGGTGAGGTGAGGGAAACAGCTTTTGCCTTGCAACAGATGCTGCTTTTGGAAAGTGAATTTCCACTGCTTGGCATATTAGCGCTTTAATATCTGTACCAGGAAAAGTCATGTAGACTCTTGGGACAGATCACATCCCACAATTGATTTGCATGTTTATCTTTCTGAAGTACAATACTATTGAATTAGGTCTGCCACAAAGGTACTCTGATTACTCCTCCACACCAGAGAATCTCAAGTTTCCCAAACAGCAAAGCCTTCATAGAGTGTGAGGACATTTGGGCTGACTGTGAATGGAAAGGGGAAAAAAATCAACAACAACAATAGGAGGGCTTCCAGTTGAAAGGCTTCAAACACTTGTATAGACAGGAAACCAATCTGAAAAGGAATTGGCCAAAGGAATTGAGTTTATGGATACTGCACATTGTAGAGAAGAGGCAGAGAGAGGAAAGAGAATACAGGGATGATTCTTTCTTAATTACATTTCTCCTCCACATGGTATAGCCCATTACTCCCTTCTCTTTTTGTAATACCCTTAAAGTTATCCCAATCGAGCCCTAAACGAACTCTCTAGACTCATTGGACATAACTCCTCCTCCCAATCTGCAATCCAGCCATATAAGTCTTCTCTCCATTCCTCATACATGACATTCCTCTCTCATCTCTGGGCCTTTACAGCAGCCATCGCACATGCTTGGAATGCTTTTCTTCTTTATCTCCTTCTCATAGAGTCTCCCTCTTCCTTTCAGAATCCAAACAAGCATCTTGTATGAAGCCTTTCCTAATCCTTTCCTCCAAATATTGGTGTCCTCTTCCCAAACTCGCTTGCATTGAACGACTTTGTATATATTTGCATTTGTTTCTATATTTGTCTTTAAATGTATGTTGTATTTACTTTGAATCTATTTTTTGTCTCCCCATTTGAATGTGAGTTCTAGACAAGTGGGGGTTATTTCATTCTTTTTTCTTGAATTCCCAGTACCTACTAGGGTGCCTGGTACATAGTCAGTGGTTAATAAATATTTTCTAATCATTAGATTGATTGATCTCTACCTTTTGCTCTGAAAAGAAGTGCTGGTTTCAGACAAACTTTTCATGAAATCATAGAAGAGGCAACAGGAGTCTGGCAAATCACAATTTACCTTGGTTCAAATCATTGAATTGCTGTTAGATCCCCTAACAGGTTTCCTCATTAAAAAACTCATTGGACAATAATGCAAAAGTGGAATTTCCTTTATGACTCAATTCCCCAACTTCATAGCCTTCAGAATACAATGATGATAATAGAAGTGGTCAGCCAGTGATTTTTTACGTCTCTCTGGAATATATTGTCCTTTTAGCAGCAAACACTATTTGGATTTGCTGCAACTAAAATTTTCAATTACACTTTTGTCATTGAGATCAGTCTTGGCAGTTTATTGTGCTCTGAACTTGGAAAGAAATCTGTACCAGCCTGTGACTGCATTTTGAATTATTTTACTTGGGCTACTAGCAAATAAAAGCCATGACCTTAACCAGATATAAACACAACCAAATTGTACTTGTTTTTTCAGAGAGGGGCATTTTCAGGGTGTTAAACTTTTTGACCTGCGGTCTACTACCAGATGCTGTTGTTGAGTTGTTTCAGTCATGCCTGACTATCTGTGATCTCATTTTGTGATTTTCTTGACTACAATACTGCAGAAGTTGGGCATTTCCTTCTCCACTTCATTTTATAGAGGAGACAAACAGGTTAAGTAATTCGTCCAGGGATATACAGCTAGTAAGTGCCTGAGGCTGGATTTAAACTCATATACGTAAGTCTTCTAGACTCCAAGCCCAAGCCTCTATCAATCACACCACCTACATGCCTACTATTAGATAGGGATTATTTTTTTTTAAGTTTTATAATTTTATTTTCCCAATTACATGCAACGATAATTTCCAATAAATATTTTCTGAAACAAAAAGATCCAAAATGTCTCCCTTCTACTCCGCACCCCGATCCTAGCAATGGAACATAATTTTTCATATAAAACCAAAACTGCAATATACAAATAAAAATAAACTAAAGTGAAAAATAGAATGTTTTGATATGCATTCAGCTTTGAACATTTCTTTCTCTGGAGGTAGATAGCATTTTTTATCATAAGTCCTTCAGAATGGTCCTGGATCATTGTATTGTTGAAAACAGCTAAGTCTTGCGTAGACGATCATCATGCAATATTACTCTTACTTTGTACAGTATTTTCCTGGTTCTGCTTATTTCACTCTGCATATTATGTGGATCTTTCCAGCTTTTTCTGAAATCATCCTGATCAATGCTTTATAGCCATAACTATCATGTATCACAATTTATTCAGCTATTCCTCCATTGATGGGCATCCTCTCAATTTCCAATTTCTTTGCCACTGTTAAAAAAAAACAAAACCCTACTATAAATATTTTTTAACAAGTAGCTCATCCCTTCCCCTTTAAAAATCACTTTAAAATACAGACATGGTAGTCGTATTACAAGATGAAAGTGTATGCATAGTTTTGTAGCCATTTGAGTATAGTTCCGAATTGACCTCTAGAATGGTTGGATCAAATCACAACTCCACCAACAATGCATTATTTTCCCAGTTTTTATGCATCCCCCTCCAACATTTGTAATTTTCCTTTACTATCATATTGGTCAATCTGATAGGTGTGAGGTGGTACCTCAGGGTTGTTTCATTTTGTATTCTTATAATTGGGTAATTTAGAACCTTTTTCATATGGCTATTGGTAGCTTTGATTTCTTCATTTGTCAATTGGGGAATGCCTTGTAGATTTATAAATCTGGCTTTGTTATCTATATTTATTTGAGATATTAGAATTATATTGGAAACATCTGCTATATTTTTCCACAATTTGTTGTTTCCCTTCTAATCTTAGTTAACTTGGTTTTGTTTGTATAAAAATGTTATAATTTAATATAATCAATAGTATTTATTTTGCATTTTGCAATGTCCTCTTATCTCATTTGGTCATAAATTCTTCCCTTCTTCATAGATCTTATTGATAAACTATTCTATGCTCCCGTGATTTGCTTATGGTATTACCCTTTATGTATAAATCATATACTCATTTTAGTGTGTGAGATAATGATCTATATCTAATTTCTGCCATGCTGTTTTCTAGTTTTCCAGGTAAATTTTGACAGTGAGTTCTTATCCCCAAAGCTGGGATCTTTGTGTTTATCAAACACTAGATTGCTATGGTCATTTACCCCTAATCTATTCCATTCATCTACCATTTTATTTCTTTGTCATCACCTGATTGTTTTGAAGATTGCTGCTTTATCATGTAGTTTGAGATATGGGACTGCTAGGTCACATTTCTTCACATTTATTTCATGAATTCCCTTAATATTCTTGGCCTTTTGTTCTTCTAGATTCTTATTATTTCTTTCTAGTTCTATAAAATAATTTTTAGTAGTTTGATGAGTATGGCATTGAATAAATAAATTTGTATAGAATTGTCATTTTTAATATATTAACTTGACATGAATGAACAATTACTATTTTTCCAGTTGTTTAGATCTGACTTTTATTTGCATGAAAAGTGTTTTATAATCGTATTCATGTATTTCATAGGTTTGTCTTGGCAAGTAGATTCCCAGGTATTTTATATTTCTAGAATTATTTTAGGTAGAATTTCTCTTTCTATCTCTTGTTGCTGGATTGGTTGGAAATATATTAAAATGATAATATTTATATGGGTTTCTTTTGTATCTTTCAACTTTGATAAAAATTATTAATTATTTCAACTGGAGTTTTGGTTGGTTTTCTAGGATTCACTAACTAAATCATTATATTATCTGCTAAGAGTGAGTGTTTATTTTCCTCATTTTCTACTTTAATTCCTTCAATTTCTTTTTTTCTTTCTTTTTTTTTAGTGCTAAAGCTAGCATTTCTAGAGTACAATATATTAAATAATAGTGGTGAATATAGTCATCCCTGCCATATCCTTTCATCTAATTAGTAAAGCTTCTAACTTATCTTCATCATGGATGATACTTGCTCATGGTTTTAAATAGATACTACTTGTCATTTTAAGGAAAAGTACATTTATTCTCATGTTTTATTTTTAATAGAAATTGTATTTTGTTAAAGGACTTTTTCTGTTAGTTTAGTTATTGATATGGTCAATTAGGCTGATAGTTTTCCTATACTAAACCATCCTTGTATTCCTGGTATAAATCCTACCTGGTTATGATGAATGATCTCTGTGAAATACTTTCTGTAGTCCCCTTGCTACTATTTCATTCATATTTTTTGCATTCAGGCTCATTAAGGAAATTGGCCTAAAATTTTCATTCTCTGTTTTTGCTCTCCTTGGCTCAGTCATCAGCACCATATTTGTTTAAGAAAAGAAATTTGATAGGACTCCTTCTTTACCTATTTTTCCAAATACTTTATATATATATAATATATGTAAATATGCTATATATGCATGTATATATGAATATATAATTGAGATTAATTTTTCTATAAATGTTTGATAGAATTCACTTGTGAATCAATCTCACCCTGAGGATATTTTTTTTCTTGATATTCATTGATGGCTTATTCAATTTCCTTTTCTGAGATGGGATTATTTAAGGATTCTCTGTCCTTTTCCATTAATGTGGGCAATTTATGTTTTTGTAAATGTTCATTCATTTGACTTAGATTGTCAGACTTATTGGCATATAATTGGGGAAAAAAAGCTCTTAATGATTGCTTTAATTTCTGCTTCATTGTGTACGGGTTAAAATTAAGGGCTTGACTAAAATATATGATTCAAAGTATTATTACTCAAAGTCAAAGTGACATTTAATAGCTTTTATTTACAAAAGGTGGAAAGAGTGAAAGTAGAGAAATACAAAAGGGTAGAGAAGACATTAATGTACTCAGGCAGAACTTGTTGACCTTCAACCAGAATTAAATTCCCTCCAGAAGACAGGAAGGAAAAGCCAGCTATCCACTCACTCAAGTTCCCTCCAAGAGGCAGGTCAAGACAATGACTCAAGCTAAAGGTGATTCCTGAGGCTGACATTCTTCGTTGAGCCAAAGTTCTTCTTGAAGCTTACTTCCTTCTTGGAGTCAACTTCCCTACCCCCAGAAATTCAGGACTCTTTGTCCCTTCCCCCCTTCACAAGAGCCAATCACAGTTTCCAAATTGTCTAGAGTTGCCCAGGGGGAAGTATCTGTGGGATTCACACCTCTCATCCACTGAAGGTGTCAACTCTTATAAAAGGCCTCTGAAGATCATCCTCTTAAGGTCAACTTCTCATCAAAAGGTTTACAGTTTCCTGATTGATTTAATTTCGAAGAGTGTGAAGTCTCTAAGTGGTTTGCAAGCTCCTCCATCAATCCAAGCTTTTATTGATTCAGTCAAAAGCTGTGTTAACTTAAAATAGGCAAAGGGAATAAAAGATTCCCTTTTCACAATTGGTGGTGAATTTGCCTTTTTCATTTCGTATACTGGTCATTTTATTTTCTTCTTTCTTTATTTAATTAAATTAACCCATGCTCTATCTATTGTTTTTCATAAAACCAACTCCATGTCTTATTTATTAGTTCAGAGATTTTCCTACATTCAGTTTTATTAATTTCTCCTTTCATTTTTAGGATGTCCAATTTGTTCTTATTTGGGGGTTTGTAATATGTTATTTTCCTAGATTTTTTAGTTGCATATGCATATGCTTTTTCTCTAGTTTATTGATTTAAGTATTTAGAGATATAAAATTTCTCCTAAATACTACTTTGATTGTATCCCATAAATGTTGATATGTTGCCTCTGTATTGTTATTCTCCTTAATGAAATTATTGATTGTTTGTTCTTTGGCCTCCTTTCCATTTTTTTTTTAAGAATTAGAATGCTGTTTCCAATTAATTTTTAATTTTTCCTTCCATGGAACCTCATTTGTTTTATTTATATTGCATTATGATCTGATAAGAATTAATTTATTATTTCTACTTTTTTGTATTTGTGAACATTTTATGCCCTAATACATGGTAAAATTTTGCAAAGGTGCCATGTGCTACTAAAAAGAAAGTATATTGCTTTCTATTCTCATTCAATTTTCTCCAGAGAGCTACTAAATTTGACTTTTTCAAGATTTCATTCACCTTCTTCACTTCTTTCTTGGTTATTTTTTAGTTAAATTTTCATTTTCACCCTTTCATTTATTTATTTATTTATTTATTTTCGTGCAGGAGGTGGTTATCATATTATCCTCATCATTTCATTGTCACAGTCTGTCTATGTATACCCCTAACTGCTCAAATAATGACAAAATTGTAAATATTTACAAATATCTTACTATATAAGAATATAAAGTTTTACTTTATTGAATTCCTTATATTTTCTCTTTCTTGTTTACCTTTTTATGCTTCTCTTGAGTCTAATATTTGGATATTGAATTTTCTGTTCATATCTGATTTTTCATCAGGAATGCATGGAAATTTTCTATTTCATTAAATGATGCTTCCCCCCCCCAAAAAATGCATATATTTAATTTTGTTGTATTCTTAGTTGTAAACCTAGTTTCTCTGGCTTCTGAAATATCACATTGCAAGCCTTCTGATCCTTTAATGTAGAAGCTGCTAAGTTCTCTATAATCCTTACTGGGGCTCCATGATATTTAAATTGTTTCCTTCTGTCTGCTTACATTATTTTCTCCTTAACTTGGCACATTTTGAATTTGGCTAAAATACTTCTAGGAGTTGACATTTAGGGATGTATTGCAGGAGATGAATTGTGAATTCTTTCCATCTCTATTTTACTTTCTTGTTCTAGAATATCAGTTTTCATTAAAAATTTCTTGAAATATTATTCTAGGGTTTTTTTGATTGTTGTTGTTTTGGGCTTTGAGGTAGTCCAATAATTCTTAAATTGTCTCTCCTAGATCTATTTTCCAAGACAAATTTTTTCCCTAGTGATATAGTTCATATTTTCCTCTTTTTTCATTATTTTGATTTTGTCTTATTGTTTCTTGATGTCTCACAGAATTATTATATGCTATTTTTCCAGTTCAAATTTTTCAGTTATTATTTTATTCTGTGAGTTTTTTACCTCTTTTTTTTCCATTTGGCTAATTCTACTTTTAAAGAAAGTCTTTACATCATTACATTTTTGTACCACTGTTTCATTTGCACAATTCTACTTTTTGAGGTATTTTCTTCTTGCATCATTTTCATTTCCGTCCCCATTTTCTTCTTTCTCTCTAATTTGATTTTTGAAGTCCTTTTTGAGCTCTTCCAGAGCCTGAGACCAATCCAAATTTGTCTTTGAAGTTTTGAATGCAGCTACTTTAATTCCACTATCCCCTTCTGAATTTGTGACTTGCTCTTCTTTGTCTCCATATTTTTCTATGGTTGTGGGTGTGTGTGTGGGTATGTGTTTTTATGTTTTCTTATTTTCCCAGTCTTTTCCTTGATTTTTATTTTCATCTTAAAGGTGGTTTCTATTCTAAAGATAGAGAGGGCACTCAAACTTTAATTTTTCTTGCTGATATACTTAGCTTTAACTTGAAGTTTCTACAAGTTTCAGTTCTTTCTAGGTGGCATGATGTTCTGTGGGATGGGAGCTCTAAAAGTCACCTCACACTCCTTATTCTGTCTCTCTCAGGGTCTGCTAATGGCTTACAGAGCTCTCAGAGCACTGTGAATTATCTTGTACTGGTGCCTAAGGCCTTATCTTGGGCTTGGCAGGGTCTCCATTCTTTATTTTGGACTTAAAATTGGCTAGGCACACTATGGACTAACTTGCCCTGAGATTTTTGGTCCTTGATACAGACTTAGACATGGGGCTTTGGGCAATTCCTTGGGCTTCTACCAGCTAGATCAGCGGTTCTTAACCTGTGGGTCGCGACCCCAGTGGGGGTCGAATGACCAAAACACAGGGTCACCTAAAGCCATCGGAAAATACATAAGTATTTTCCGATGGCTTTAGGTGCTGAGAAATAGCGCTACTTTACAGCAAGATCTCGAAAAGAACGGGGACCCTGCTGCCCACACATTGTATTAATATTAGTTGCCTATCAGCAGCTCTCCCCCTATGAGGGGTGATGGATTTACCCTGTTGTCTGGAGAGCGGACTCAAACAGAGACCCAGAGAGAGAACCCAGCACTGGCTCCGGAAGGGTTAAGAACTAGTCCTGGAGCAGATAACTCCTGGCTGATAATGGAGCCGAGTAACCCCAGCAAAGTGAAGCCTCAGCTCAAGCTGGAGGGAAACGACAGGAAGAAGAAGGCAGTGTCTACAGACCCCCTCCCCAGACAGGACTTACCTCCTGCCCCATTGCTCAGGCTGCCTCCTGCTGGACTAATATTTCTCAACATATAATTAAATATTGTTTTTGTTATTAATCACTATGTTTAAATTATGTTTGATTTATAGCAATGAGAATACATAATGCATATCAAGTATTTACATTCCGAATCATAACTGTAGCAAAAATACAGTTTTGAAGTAGCCACCAAAATAATTTTTTGGTTTGGGGTCACTGCAACATGAGGAATTGTATTGCGGGATCACGGCATTAGAAAGGTTGAGAACCACTAAGCTAAATGTATTTCCAATTGCCTTGCCCTGGGGTTTGGGGACTCACTTGGGGCTTGTGCTAAAGTGTGAAACTTAAAGGGGTGGGAGTGGAGTTTTCTGTTTTTGGCTTAGACAGAGTTTTAGGTCTCAAAGTTAACTTAGGCTCAAGTTTGGTACCTGGAGAAGTAAGGGTACAGAGGGGGTCTTGCTCTTGACTTGTGTTGGTACTATTTGATATGACCTTGTTATGGGCTGCACTTCTCTCTCACTGAAGTGAAACATACCCAAGTTCTTTTCTCTAGTAAATTGCTTCACTTCATCTTCTTGTTTGTTCTGTTGCTCCAGTTTTCATTTTGAAGTATTATTTTAAGGTTGTCTGGAAAAGATTCTCAGAGAGATCTGAGCTTCCACTGCCTCTACTCTACCATTTTTGCCTAAAGATAGGGATTTTTAAAATGATGGACAATCTTATTACATCAGACATCATTGTAATCTACTTTTGTTAGTGTAGTAGAGAAACTCAGATTCTTCAACCAATTTTATTCCATAAATGTTTATTAAGTGTCTTATTATGTGAAAAGCATTTAGTTATAGGTTATAAAATAAAAAGAGAAAACCAAATTGTGTCCTGCTCCCAAAGATTTTCCATTCTACTTAAGAGGTAAATTCAATGTATAAGCAGATTAAGAAATGTGAAGGCATCTCAGGAAGAATAAACTTGGTGATTTTCCTGCTGGAGGTTACTTCAGAATGGAGTCTTGCAGGAAGACATCAGTTCTAATAGGCATTTCTGAGTAAAACAGGAGTGCTTTACAGACATGGCACAGGCAGGGGAGAGCCGGTTATAGCATTTGCAGAGATTAGGAGATCGGAGATAGAATATGGAGTTTGGGAAACTGAAAGTATGTCACTTTGGCTAAAATATGGAGGGCATGAAGGAAGGCGATAGGTAGTACAACTGAAAAGGCAAATTATGGGAGCCAGATTGTCAAGTACTTTTAATATCAGTCTGAAAAGTTTTTATTTTCTTCTAGAGGACACCACTGGCTGTTGAAGATTTTGAGCTTTGGTGTTATATAGTCATATCTGTGCTTTAAGAATAATATTCTGCCATCTGAGTGAAGGAAGCTATTATAATAGCTCAACAAGAGGTACTGAGGGTATAAAGAAGAGTGTAGGTCATTTGAGTAGAGAAGGGAAGGATATGACATGTGCTAGAGAGAGAGAGAGAGATGCAAGGACAACTTGCAATCATCAGACAAGGGGACTGATTTAGAGGGTTGAGATAAATCAAGGATGACTTGCACCTAGCAAGCCATGAATGACTAGAAGAATGATAATGCCCCCCAACAGGGATTAACAACAAGAATAACAACAACAAGAATAAGAATAATAAGCTTTTGGGCGTCTAGGTGGCATAATGGATAGAGTGCCAGGAAGACTCTTCTACTGAGTTCAAATCTGGGCTCAAACATTTTCTTTCTATGTGACCACAGGCAAGTCATTCGATCTTGTTTGCCTCAGTTTTCTAATCTATAAAATGAGCTAGAGAATAAAATGGCTAATAACTACTTTCATATCTTTGTCAAGAAAACCTCAAACAGGATCACCAAGAGTCAAACATAACTTAAAAATAACTGGATCATAACTACAGCACTTAAAGGTTTTACTTTTGAAGTAGGCACTGAAGGAATAAACATTTATTAAGCACTTAATATGAGCCAGAAACTGTACTAAGCACATTGTGAATATTATTTCCTGTTTTCCTCATGATAAACAAGTTACTATTATTGTCCATGTTCTACAGATGAGTAAAATAAGTCTGATATATAGGTTAACTTATTTGCCCAGGGGTATACAGCTAATGTTTGAGACTGGATTTGAACTCAAGTCTTTCTGCCTTCAGGCACCTAGGCCTTCTTGAAAACAGTGATATAGTTCTTTCTAACCACTATGCAATCTAACTGTTAAAATATATTTTCGACAAATTATAATAAAATTCCTATGATTGAATGCATATGACAACAAAGAAAGCAACTGTCATTTGAAAATAATAAATACATTAGATGAAGTCAAAATAATTGTCAGGATTAATTTGTAATGATTATAACAAGTAGGTGGTGTAGTGGATAAAGCATCAAATCTGGAGTTGAGAAGACCTGTTTGCCTCAGTTTTCTCATCTGTAAAATAAGAGGAAGAAGAAAATGGCAAGCCAGTGTAGTATCTTTGACCAGAAAACCACATATGGGATCACAAAGGGTTGGACAAAACTGAAAAAGAAGTCAACAATGACAACAAAATCAAAATTAGTTTTTAGACAAGGAAGATATGAAATTAAAAGACAATAAAGCAGAGAAATCTAGAAAGATCTTGAATTTCAAGGGGTATCAGGTCAGCTGGAGGATATAGGGCATTCTTTTTCCAGTGTTTGGTTAATTGCATTCCATTATCTTACTCTCTCCCACACCAACTCCACAACAATCAAGGACCAGCATTGCTTGCAACTTATATTTCTTTCCCTGTAATCAGAGATAATTTATTCCTAAATAAAGAACTGGAGAGGCCAACTAATTACCATGCCTTCAGTTGCCCTGATCTTATGTTTTATATTCCCTAGCTTGTCGAGCTGAGAATTGCAACCCTATTATTAATTCATTAAGAATCATAATTTCATGGAAAATAATGTATTTACCCTCTAATATTAGGTTAGGGTTGTGTGATTATTTTAGCTGGGTCAGATAATGAATAATGGGAGTGCTTTAGAGCGATAGGAGTTAGTGAAAGGAGCTGGTTAATTTCTCCATGGTGTGTAGAGTTTCTCATAGGCCTAAGAAGGTTTGGCTGTGAGTTCTGATTTTTCAGCATATCTTCTATATAAGCAAGATTGCCAGGGGGGAAAAAGGAAGGGGAATATGCTTTGAAAACTCTGTATAATCACATTTTTTTATCTGGTTAGTAAGAAATTATCTAGCTCATCTGGGCTTGGTGTTGTGTAAAAATGCTGATTTATGCTTCACGGGATCTCAGAGACAGGATAATGAATACATTTTCTTTTTACATAAAATGGCAATTTTTTATCAAGGTGGATTAAATCTTGGTGGACATTCTGGAAACTGGGAAAGCCCAGTGAATAAAGTACCAAGACCTGAGATAAATCTGGGAAGGGGTGGACAATCTCTGGGGCTCATTTGGAATTTCCTAAATCTTTAATACCCACAAAGGCCCCATCCCACATTATATCCCTACCCTCTCTCTCTCTGATGTTTTGACATTAGTCTTGAACCCAAGACTTTGGATTCTTTAATATGTCCAGAGTATTACATATCATGGAAGATGCTTCTTACCCTTAGGAGCCAAACCTGCTTGATTTGGCATCATCAGTGTTAGAAATGAAATCATAGTTCAGCATGGTGGCCTCAGTGCTTTCCTATATTTCTGTTGAAGAAACCTTAACTAGATCTTCATAATTCCTGGTTCATGGGATTGGACAGCAGTTCCCTTCTTAATGAGAGTATGAGTTGAGGGCGTGGGGGCGAATGGCCATGAAAAATAGCAGCAATGCAAACTGGACCAAATGGGCAGTGTAAGAAAAATTATCCTTACTGAAATGTCAGCATAAAGTACAGCACTATGAGAGGAAAGAATTCTGAGGAAAAGGAAAATAAGCTCAGTTAACAAATTACACCAATACAAGAAATATTGTGCTGCCAGGTAGTGGTTTGGGGGTTGTCAAAGGGAATTACTTACCTTTCTGCTCGATTAGCCATTCTTTCCTTGTAGTCTCACTAATGACAAATTTTGTTTTTTTTTGGTGGATCCCCCCCAAATGCTATGCTATTTGTATTGTATAGATATATACATATATGATACACATATATAATAAAGATATATATATATATATTATTTAGCCCTATCCATTATTTCCATATCCTTTATGGACTGTATACTCTTGCCACTGCCTTAATGTAATGGTTTCCCTTGTGTTCTTACAGACAATTTAGATTCTGGAAACATAGAATTATCCAATAGCATCATCAAAGAATTGTATAATCTTAATATGTCGTGTAAATGCTTTGACTCCAAATTTCTCCCTATAGGAAATTAGGATGTTAAAAATATTGTAACTTCATGAGTACATTGTAAAGATGAATTCAAATCAGAGGTTTAGAGCTAGAAGGCTGCTCAGAGATCACCTTTTCCACTGCATTCACTTTTGAGGTTCAGAAAGAGTCTGAGAGAAGTGATTTCCCTAAAGTAACCCAAGTATTAAGTGGAAGAGCTAGGAAAGAAACCCCAGTGTTTTGTTTCTAAATACAACACTCTTTCCTCTGACCATGCATATATAAATACACAAGTACCCAAAAGACACTTTTCAAAGGAAGAGGGAAAGGGAGAGAGAAAAGAAGAAAGAGGAGACAGACAGACAGAGACAGGAGACAGAGACAGAGAAACAGAGAAAGAGAGAGTAGGGGAGGGGAAGGAGAAAGAGGAAGAAAAAAGGGAGGGGAGAATGGAAGAGTAGGAGGGAGAAAAAGGAGAGCTAGAGGGAGAATCATTCAAATGACAAAAGTCTTCATTTCGGCCTCTGATATGGATAATTTTAGTCTTAGATGAATGATTAACAAGCCAGATTAAGAATAAATATGAAAAGAATATATATGAATCAGAATGCTGAGCTAAACTACTGGATTTGTACCACAGAGATAATAAAGAAAAAGACTTGTACAAGAACATTCATAGCTGTGCTCTTTGTGGTGGCAAAAAATTGGAAAATGAGGGGATGCCCTTCAATTGGGGAATGGCTGAACAAATTGTGGTATATGTTGGTGATGGAATACTATTGTGCTCAAAGGAAGAATGAACTGGAGGGATTTCATGTGAACTGGAATTGATGCAGAGGGAAAGGAGCAGAACCAAAACATTGTACACAGAGACAAATTGTGGCACAATTGAATGTAATGGCCTTCTCTTGTTAGAGGTAAATTTTTTTTTAAACCCTTACCTTCTGTCTTGATTGACTCCAAGGCAGAAGAGTGGTAAGGGCTAGGCAATGGGGGTCAAGTGACTTGTCCAGGGTCACACAGCTGGGAAGTGTCTGAGGCCAGATTTGAACCTAGGACCTCCCATCTCTAGGCCTGGCTCTCAATTCACTGAGCTACCCAGCTACCCCCAGGGGTAAAATTTATGGTTGGATGGAATATATATATTTTAGTTGGTCGCCAGGGATTTAAATTCTAAATCCCAATGAAATATTCAAGTCAGAATGGAATTTTGTGGTTGTTTATTTACTATAGAAGGAAGAAATTAAGAATGAGAGAGAGAGAGAAAAAGGGAAGGATAGATGCCCCAGCCTGGTCTGAACCCAGCAAGAGTTCAGAGGCCTTAGCCAAGTGGCCTTTCCAGAGGCTGTTGCCTCCAGAAAAAGCCAAGGAAAGGAGAATAAGCCTTGCACTCACCATGTGACAGTCTAAGGGAAGCAGTCTGCAGTTTCATGCTTGAGCTCCTCCATAGTCAAGTTCCACCACCAAGTCCTTCTCACAGGAAGTGACAGGAAATATAAAGGCAGTTCTTTATGTCACTTTCTGTGCCTTACATGTACCAAAGGTGGCTTAAATTTCGCTTTGGATGGCCCAAGGGGTCAGTCAGTTGTTTCTGATTTGTCACTTGCTAACACATGAGGGTCATAGACCTTCCTTCCCCACACTTAATCCTTAAGTGGGGGTGCACACATTCCTTGTTGCTAAAATTCTAAAGAATAAGCAAGGTGGAGTAAATCTAAAATTCACACTCTACTAGCAGCAATGCAATGATACAGAACAATTCTGAGGGACTTATGAGAAAGATGCTATCCAAATACAGAGGAAGAACTGTGGGAGCAGAAACACAGAAGAAAAACAACTGCTTGATCACATGGGTCAATGGGGTTATGACTGAGGATATAGACTCTAAATGATCACCCTAGTTCAAATACCAATAATATGGAAATTGGTTTTGATCAGTGACACATGTAAAACCCAGTGGAATTGCGCATCAACTATGGGAAAGGGGTAGAGGGAAGGAAGGGAAAGAACATGATTCTTGTAACTATGGAAAAATATACTAAATTAACTAATTAAATATTTTTTAATAGAATGTTGAGCTAATTTTAATGAGCTAAAATTTGAAAAATATATAATATTATATTAAGGTATAAAAATTAATTTCACAAATATAAGATGGAACTGGAATAAGTTAGAAACAATTCATCTGAAAAAAATCTTAGAGCATTAGTGAACTGCAAGTTCAATATGTAGGCAAGATGTGATATGGAAGCTCAGAAGGGTCATCCAATCTTATTTTGAATTTAGAAGTATAATATTCAGGACAAATGAATACATCACCAGGACTTTGTTAAGTTTTGGGTAGCACAGTTTAAAAATTGTCTAAAGAAGTTCTGGATTTACTGAAGGGTCCTAAGTTTGTGATATATGAGGCCTGGATAAAGAACTAGGGTTACTTAGACTATATAAAAGTGGGAATGGGGATCATCAATTGAATTAATCCATCATTTTCCTCTTCGATTTAATGTAATAAACAAGATGCTATATTCCCTGATATCTTTAATACCTTACATATTTGGTATCTAGTTTAATATCTTTGATTGATAGGTTCAATAGAAATAGATACCAAAAGCCCCTTAATCAGCTATAGAGGAGAACAAAATAATTCTAGCCATTTTATGAAACAATTGAGCAATACAAAAATATATTAGGATTGGCTGAAGATATAATAGCAAACCAGTTCAGAATCAGTGAGTCCAAGACTTAGCCAATGAGGTGATAGAAGCAATTCCAGCCAAAGACCTGAAATTGAATTGCTTGGGGGTGGGAGATTTGCCCAGTCCTCTACAAATTTGTCTAGAGGATGACCTTGGGAACATCCACAAGTTGAAAGATTTTGAACTCTGCATGAATGTCTTAGCAGTGCATTTGTAACAATGATGGCTGATATCAATATCTGCATCTCAATCTGAGAATAAACTAGATACACTGGGGAAAATTAGCTATAGGGAGCCTAGTAGAAAGCTCCAGTGTTTGAAAAATGTAATATCATTAGTATCCCTTCAATGAGAGAATGTACTTCTAGCAACCAGGAGCAGTTGTTTCTTTAGCACATGTGTTCTCTAACCTAAGCCAAGGCTCTCCTGGAATTGCATGTACTTTTAAAAGGACAGAGCTCTGGCTTTCTGGGTACAAAGGTGGGGGGTTGTTTGATGCCAATTATTTTTACTATATCACTTTAATATTTATTATTTCTAAAAACTAATTAAAACTGAGGGACTAGTTGATATCAATGGATAATCAATGAAAGAATACACCAGTGGGGGCTTTTAAGCAAAAATATTACATCAAAGTTGACCCCATAAACCTGGTGGAAGAAGTAGTTAGGCATCGTTTTAGGACTCAATCTCTAAACTGTCAGTCTGAATGGAGTTGGAAGAGTAAGAGTAATGTATTACACTTGAATTGGAGAAGGCTTATAGGCACATGATAGTTGTTTTTAACTATTTAAAGAACTGTCACATGAAATGAGAATTAAATGTTAATTTGCATTTTGTTTTTGTCTTACCTGGTTAAGCTCATTAGCATAAGCTTTAAAATTAATATACAATAACTCCACGTATCATATTTAATAATATTTATTAATAATAACTAAAATAAAAAGCTAGAGTATAAAAGGAGCTAACAGCCCCAGTTGGGAGAGAAGAGAGCAAGAGGTGGGGTTACACACAACCACAAACAATACACAAGCACACAACATGGGGATGAAAAAGGAAAGGGATGCTGAGAGATGTAGTTCAAAGGCACAAAATTTCCATTTATACATTAGTCATACCTAGAAACAATGACTAAAGCTTTGAATAATAAAAATTTGGACTTGATCAAAGGGGAAGGAAAAGGAAAGAAAAAAATCCTTCTTAATGATTTCAACTTTGGGACTTCTTTTTTTTTTTATATATTTTATTTGATCATTTCCAAGCATTATTCGTTAAAGACATAGATCATTTTCTTTTCCTCCCCCCCACCCCCCATAGCCGACGCATAAGTCCACTGGGCATTAGATGTTTTCTTGATTTGAACCCATTGCTTTGTTGATAGTATTTGCATTAGAGTGTTCATTTAGAGTCTATCCTCTGTCATGTCCCCTCAATCTCTGTAACTTTGGGACTTCTAAGTGGCCCAGTGGACATGGCAGGCTTGGAGCCAGGGGGACCTGAGTTCAAAGATACTTACTGGCTATGTGACTCTGGACAAGTGCCTTAAGTCTGTTTGAATCAGTTTCCTTATCTATAAAATGAGCTGGAGAAGAAAACAGAAAACTAGTATCTTTGTCAAGAAAATCTACATTGGGGTCACAAAGATTCATACATGTGTATAATTTTCATAAAATCCCAAGATTTAAAATTTTTGAGAAATATTTCAGGAAAAGAAGCTCACTAACTTCCCTAATCAATTTGCCCTGGGCAGTGCCTGTGCAATCCACCTCCTGTCCTCAGAGAGTGTAAACTTTAATCAAAAGGATTCTCAAATTCCTGACTTAAGTTAAAAGGGTGGGGTACTCCAAGTACTTGATTGATTAAGTTAAGATAAAAAAAAAATCACTTTCACATTTGACTGAAAACAATTAAAGAACAAGACAAAAATGACTGGAGCTGACTGAAAGTAGAATGGATAGCTTCAGGAGGTACTAGGCTCCCATCACTGTGAGTCTTCAAAAGAAGGCTATATTAGGACCATATCTTGGTTGGTATACAGAGGGGGTGATTTTAGATAAGAATTGGGTTCCATTTTCTTATGTTCTTCACATTCTTATACAGATTGGAAATTCTGGAATTGTTTCCTTCAAAATTCCAGAAAAATGAGATACTGCCTAGGAGAACTGCCTAGCAAACAGGGGACAAAACTTTGGAGAAAGTTTACCACAGGCCTTTTTAAAAAAAAAAATAATGATCCACTAAATACATTTCTTCCAATTTTTTATATGTTAACATAGTTTCCAACTAATTCATTTTTTAGGGATCAGTCAACCCAGAATATGAAGTACTGTACCTATTTATCTACCAAGGTTGAGGAATGCAGTAGTAGGATGGATTTTTTTGTTTGTTTGTTTGATTTTTTTACTTTTATTTTATTTTTTTGCCAAATAAGTCATTTGGAAAAAATACAAAAGATTGAATTCAGGAGCTGGGAGAGAGAGCTGAGTGGGCTTATTGAACTCCTGAGAAATCTGCCAAGAAAATATCTCCCTGATACCGTGGGTGGGGAGAGAATAAAGGAATATTGAAATCAAGACCTTCCATGGAGCTGGCAATAGTGCCAGTATTGTCTTGCATTCCAGAAAACAACAAAAGAAAAAAAGGTAACAGGTTTCTTTAGGGACAAGTTCCACAGCTCATTCATGGTGGAGAGGAGGCAGTGAAGACAGGACAGGGGGGTTAGAACCAACCAAAAGGAGTATCCTCCAATAGGGACACAATGAGAATGTCATGCTGGACCCCAATGCCAAGAAGGAGACTCTCTGACTTGGGTTAATAAATGGAAAATCAATCTAACAGTTAGGCAAAAATGAAATTCCTGGGAGTAACTTCCTTAGAAACAAATAAAATCAACAAACTATTCAGAATCTCCAATGGGGCAAAACTAGAAAATTTTCCCAATACTGTCTAGAATATTCAACCATTCATTGAAATAGAAAAGCTCAAGTAGTGTAGGTACCTTCTGATATGCCCAGTCATACTCATACTCATTCTCCCTACTAGAAACAATGACTCTTAACATACACAAAATTGTTAACTAAATATGCAAAAATGACTCGCCTCTCCCATGCCCACAATAATTTATTCAGCTTTGACTCTGCCTCATGGCAGAATTATCCTGATTCATGAGTGGAAAAGTGAGTGAAAGCTCACCTAGACTATATCTGGCAACCCCAGAGCATGCATCTCATACCAGCCACCTAAATGAGCACAAGAACTTGCCCAAGGTGTATGTCTGGATATCCACTCTGCCATAATAGGTCTGCTAACACGCCCTGAGAATAATCATCAAACCAAGACTATCATTACTCCTGGAAAGCATTCCCTTTGCTGTCCAATATGTATGGTTCCCTTGTGTGAAATTAACGTGAAAATACACCTCATTAGCTGGCATGTGTTTATTAAGAAAGAACAAGTCCTGTGAGGAGGAAGATGGCATAGCCATCCTAAGTCCCTGATTTCCTGATTGGGAGGGCAGAAGCCCTTGACTCGTAGATGGCATGTATGGCTACCTGCTGGAACACCAGAACACGTGACTTAGATGGTCCAATCAGAAAGCCAGGTAGAATGATGTCAGGAATGATATCAGAGATGGAGACCAATCAGGGGCAGGCTTTTTTTTTTTTTTAACTGTTCAAGTCTCATGCTGGGTGAGATTTTTTTCTATCTTTGCTCAGGAGCCTCTTATCTGCTCTTTTCCCATGCTGTTTGTAGTGGGCGGGGTTTGCCTTTGCACATCCTTGTAGCCACACTGGGCCCAAAAGATTGGGACCACGTGGGCTGGGAATCCAGGAACGAAAGATTTGCAACATGACTGTAGACTTTGGGTAGGTAAGAGAAATTGTTACCCTTTTTCTTTTTCTCTTTCTCTCTCTTTATCAATAAATAATTATAAACTTAATATAAATTCTCCAAGATTATTTTTAATTATAAAATCATATAACATAATATAAAATTTAAATTTTAGTTGTAACATTAATTAAAATGTAAGCTCCTGGAGAATGGGAATTGCCTCCCTATTGTATTAATATCCTCAGCACTAGGACAATGCTTATCACCAAGTAGTTAATAAATATTTTTTGGATTGGTTGATTGAGCAGGAAGCCCACAAGCTGGGTGTTTGTCAAAGAACTCAAAACTGTGAGAAAACTCAATAAGCACTCTTGGGAAAGACCCGCTGGCCATTGACTTATTTCATAAGAACTTATAAGAGCATCATGCAAAGTGTAAATTATTAATACATGATTCTCTAGATTCAGCCTCCTCTGACAGTAGCTATGTGGCCATGGCTAAGTAAGATACTATCTTCCTAGGTCTCAATTTTCCCATCTTTAAAATGGTGATAATATCTATAATTTACTACTACATGCTGATGGTCATTTGTAGGCTCAGATAAGATTAAATAGAAAATAATGATGATAGATGTGTGTGTGAGAGAGAGAGAGAGTAAGAGAGAGAGAGAGAGAGCTTTGCTTCACAAAGTTCAAAACTTACTGTATGTAACTATTATTGACCACTATGAGATAGTGGATATGGAACAGGTTTTGACATCAGGAAGACCTGGATTCAAGATCATTCTCTGGCTTATCATTGGCTTTATGATCCTGGGAAAATCACTTAATCTCAGTATTCTAGGCTACTCTTGAAGGTTGTATATCATAGAGATAGTGTCAACCTTCCCTGGGAGGCGAAATTTCAACATTAATGAAGTCTCACAGGTACAGGGAAAAAAATTCATCGTCACCATCATCTCTGACGTATTTTTTTTTTTTAAATATGGCTATTGCTAGCTTGGATTTCCTCCTTTAAAAGCTACCTTTTCAAATTTTTGGACCATTTTTAAATTTAGAGGATGGCCCTTATTCAAATTAATTCTTATAATTTTGATTCTTTTCTTTATTTATCTTGTAAATGAAACTTAGAGAAACTTGCTATGAAGATTTAAGCTCCTCCACTCCACCCCATCATTTCCCTTTTAATCTTAGCAGCAATTGTTTTGTTCCTGCAAAAATTTCTTGATTTTATGTATTCAGAATTGTCCATTTTATATTCTGTTATCTTCTTTAACTTTTATTTGGTCATGAATTGTTCCCTATCCATAGATTTAGAAGATAATTTATTCCTTCTTTCTCTAATCCATTTATAATGTCACCCATTGTATCTTAAATCATATATCCATTTTGAGTTTGTCTTGTTTTATGCTGTGAGGTGTTGGTTTAAACCTAATTTATGTGAGATAGATCTAGTTTTGCTAGCAGTTTTTGATGGATCACAGTGTGCCCTTACTCCAGCAGCTGGAATCTTTTAATTTATTGAACACTAGGTTACTAGGCTTGTTTGCTTCTGTATGCTATATATAACTGATCATGTCCACTGGTTATTACTGTGCCTTTTTTTTTACCAGAATAACTTGTTTCAATGATTACTGCTTTATAATTTAGTTTAAGATAGGATAGTACTACTAGACTTCCTTCCTTACCATGTTGTTTTCATTATTTCTCTTGCTTTCATTTTTCCAAGTAAATTTGATTAATATTTTTTCTAGCTTTTAAAAAATAATCTCTTGGTATTTTGATTAGGATAGCATTTTGAATGAGTAACTTAATTTATATAGTATGACCATTTTTATCATATTGACTCTGCTGAGAAGTGATTAGTTTTTCTTCAAATATTTAGATTTGGCTTCAATTCAGTAAAAACTGTTTTGTAGATACATGGCTCCTGGCTGTGTGTGTGCGTGTGTGTGTGTACACTGGACTTAAGATTCTCTATTCTATAATTATTTTAAGTGAATTGTTTCTCTCTTTCATGTCTTGGTAGGTTTTCCTGATAATACGAAAATATATTGATGATTTATTATGAATTTATTTGATGTCTTGAAACTGTGAAGTTATTAAATTAATTAATTAAGTTTTAGTTGCATTTGTAGCATTTTCTATATCGTGAAACTTTCTAAATAAGTGATCATTTCCTTTTTATAAAGGGGTTCAGAAAATTATTAGAACACTGAATAATTATTTAATTTCTGACTCTCCTTTCTCTGCTTCCACTTTTACTACTCTATGCCAGACTACCTTTGTCATTTGTCCAAACTATTCCAAAAACTTCTTTTCTAAATAATATTTTATTTTGCATATCATATACATGAAAACAAAACAATTGGCTTCATTTTGATAATTTGAGACAAATTCTCACCCTCCCTTGTTTGTTCTCCCCTCCCTGAGATGGCAAGCAATCTAATATAGATTTAACATGTATAATCATGTAAAATATTTTTCCATATTAATCATTTTGGGAAAGAGAACTTGAAGAAAGAAAAGAAAAATGAAGAAATAAAGTAAAATATAGTGTGTCTTAGTCTGCATTCAGACTCCTTCAATTCTTTTCTCTGGCGGCAGATGGCATTTTCATCATGAGTCCTTGAGAATTTGTCTTGGGATCATTTCCTTTGATCTTTAGCTATACTCATTTACTCAGTTTGATTTTCTTGTCTTAAAGCTGCATCTAGCTTGTCTAGCACTATATTGAACTGTGATAATAATGGACTTCCTTTCTGTATCCCTGATCTAATGGAAAGGCCATTTTAGATAACATTGGCTCTTGGTTTTAATTAGTTACTACTTATCTTATTAAAAGAAAAAGTTCATTTGCTCCTTTTTATCTAGAGGTTTAAACAGAAATTGATATTTTGGCAAGTGTGTTCTGTGCCTATTGATACATTCATGTTTGTTTTTGTAATCATTTATAGTTTACCTGATGGTAAGGCATCCTCACATTTCTGCTATAGTATGTAATAATGTTTTATATGTTGCTATAGGCTCTTTGCTAATATTCTAGTAAACTTTTTTCCCATCAATGTTTATTTGAGACATTGCTCTTTAGTAGAGGCTTTTAACCTTGAATCCATAAGTTTAATATTTTTCTTGTTTTATTGTAGCATGTGAGAAATATAGATATAATTAATTTCCTTTGCATTTCTATATATTTTACTTTTGCATTTAAAGATATTCAAATAAGTATTTCATAGGTTTTTCTAAGATGCCATAGGAGATCATGACATGCAAAAAGAAATTAAAAATTCCTGGCCTATAATTTTCTTTTGTCACTTTTGACTCTCCCAAGTCGACTATCAAGACTATATTTATATTAAAAATGGAAGTTGTAAGATCCCTTCATTTTTCCAATTATTATGAATATTTTAGGTAATTTTGGAATTTAGAGTTTGGGTTACATGTGTTACAGTTCAGAGTGGTTGGCATAAACTGTTACAGATAAAAGAGTGTTTGCCACAAATTGTGACCACAAAAATATGGTTTCAAGACATTGTCTTGAGTTAAATCAAATATAAAATGGTCACCAGGGAAAAATTCCCAAATATGAAATGTACCCAAGTCAGCTGGGTTTTTATGGAGATTTTAATTAATTACAAATAAGGAATTAATGAAAGAGAGAGAGTAAGAAGAAACAATGAGAAAAGGGCTAGGCCAGCCCAGGCCAGCCTAGGCCCAAGCCCTAAGGGAGAGATCAGTCAGTCTTTAATCCACTCACTACAAGATTTGTCCCAAGCAAGATTCTAGTGTTCAAAGAGACCCACCAGTTCAGTTCCTGAGCTCCATTTCAGCTTCCAAGGCCAAATTCCTTTCAGAGGCCTTCTGATTCTCCTTTTAAAGAGAATTTTCTCCTATGTCACCTCCCCTAAGTTTTTACATCTACCAATCACAGTAGACGTTTTCCAAAGGACTGACCATTCTTAATTCACACCTTCTTTAGTTCTCAACTTCTCTGGGTAGACTAAAACTTCTGAGTAAGTTCACACCTCTTTTCCCCTTGCAAGTTTGCAAGTTGCCTGACCTTTATAGGTACTTAGCACCTTTTTGTATTAGATCTAAAAATAGACTTAGCTTAAGGCTTTTGGCCTCACTATAAGTAAGAGTTAGGTACCTTCATTGTTCAGTAAAGAGTTTACACCTTTATCTTCCCCTAAAGTATGCTTAAGTATGGGTGGAGTAGAGTTCTCACATTCCTGACTAAGTACCTTCATTGTTTAAAATGGGGAATGGTCTTAACCAAATCTTCTGAAGTAGGGTCTGAGAATTTTTAAGATTAACACATGTTAGGAACCTGGAATATGAGATCTATGAACCAAGGTAATCTGGATGTGGTCCATATGGAAAGATTAAACGTCATCATCTTGGATGCCAGTGAACTTAAACAAATGGGAATGGGTGAATTTAATTAGGGAAATCATTATATATTCTACTGTGGGCAAGAATCCCTAGAAGAAATGCAGTAGCCTTCATAGTCAATAAAAGGATGAGAAAAACAATACTGGAGCATAATCTCCAAAAATGATACAATATTCATTTGAATCCAAGGCAAACAATTCAATATAATAGTACTACAAGTCAATGCTCCACCAACTGATGCTGAAGAGGCCAAAGAGGCCAAAGTTTTTCAGTTCTATGAAGATCTACAATATATGCTATGAACAACAACAAAAATAAGGTATTGAAATGCTAAAGTAGAAAATCAAAAGATAACTGAAATAACAGGCAACTTCAAAATTGGAGTGTAAAATAAAGTAGAACAGAGTTTTAAGATAACTCATTGGTCATGGCAAACACACTTCTTCAACAACCCAAAATGTGATACCACACATGGCCATCATCAGATTATCAGTAACAAAATCAAAATGATTATATGCTTTTCATTTAAAGACTGAAAAATTCTATATAGTCAACCTGGAGATGTCTATGTCTTGGGTCATGAGTTTCTCATTGAAAAATTTAGACTTAAATTGAAGAAAATAGGGAAAACCACCAGACTATTGAGATAAAACCTAAATAATAGTCTTTATGAATATGAAGAGGAAGTGATGAATGAATTTAAGGCATTAGATTTGGTAGACAGAATGCCTGAAGAACTATATATAGAGGTTCACAATGTTATACAGGTGGCAACAACAAAAAACATTCCAAAGAAAAAGAAAGCAAAATGACTATCTGAAGAAGCTTTACAAATAACTAAGTAGAGAAGGCAAGGGAAGGGGAAAGAAGAAAGAAAAAGATATACCTGACTCACTACACAATTCCAGAAAACAACAATGAGAGATAGTTTTCTTAAATGAGTAATGCAACAAAATAGAAGGAAAAAATAGAATGGGAAGGACAAGAGACCTCTTTAAGAACACTAGAGATATCAAGGAAATATTTCATGCAAAAGTGAGTATGATAAAAAACAGAAATGGTAGGGAATTAATGCAAGGAGTAGGGATTAAGAAGAGGTGGCAAGACTATACAAAAGAATACTATATGAAAGCTCATTACATTACCAATAATTACAATCTAATGTCAGACATGTTGAAGAATGAGGTCAAGTGAGCCTTAAGAAGCATGGATAACAATAAGATTAGTGGAAGTGATGGAACTCTAGGTGATGTCTTTTTTTTTTTATTCCTAAAAGATGATGCTGTTAAAATGGTGCTCTTAATATGCCAGCAAATTTAGAAAACTCAGTTTTCTATTTCTATTTCTAAACAGTTACTATTGTATTTCAAAAGAAAAGTTTGCTATCCAGTTCTAAAGAAGGGCAATGCCAAAAATATTCAAATCATGGAAAAATTAATTTCATTCATTCCACATGCCAGCAAGATTATGCCTAAGATTCTGCAAGCTAGACTTCAGCAATATGTGAACCAATTACCAGAAATGAAGACTGGTGTTCAAAGAGGCAGAGGAACTAGAGACAGACGAAGTTGCCAACATTCATTGGATTATGGGAAAACAAAGAAGTTCCAGAATAAAAAAACAAACAAACAAACAACTTCTCTTTTATTGACTACATTAAAGCCTTTGATTATGTGGATCACAACAAAATGTGGCAAGTCTTCAAAGAGAGGGAAGTACCAGGTCATCTTACTTGTCTCCTGAGAAATAAATATACAAATCAAGAAGCAATAGTTGGAAGTAAATGTAGAAAAACTGGATGGTTTAAGATTGGGAAAGGAATACAATAAGACTGCATAGTCATCTTTTTTATTTTATGTATATTCAGAGTACTTCATGAGAAATGTCAAGATGGATGAAACAAAAGCTGAAATTAAGGTCGATGGGAGAAATATCACTCATATCAGATATGCAGATGATACCCATCTAATAGCAAAAACTAAAGAAGAACTAAGAAGTCTCTTACTAAAGGTGAAAGGGGAGAGTGTGAAAACTGGCTTGAAGGTTAACATTTAAAAAAATCATGGCAACTGATTCAATTACACGCTGGTAAATAGAGGAAAAAATGGAAGTGGTGTCAGATTTTTATTCTGAGTTTCAAAGATCTCTGAAGATAGTGTAGCCATGAAAATGAAACATGTGCTCCCTCGAAGGAAAGTCATGGCAAATCTAGAAAGCACACCTGCTGATAATGGTCCATATAGTCAAAATTATGATTTTTTCTAGCATTAATGTATAGCAGTGAGAGTTGGACTAAAAAGAAAGCTAAGCACCACAGAATCAGCACTTTCAATATGTGCTGCTACAGAAGACTGGAGAGTCTCTTGAAAAGAAAGGCAATCAAATCAGTGAATAATTAAAGAAATGAATTCAGGCAATTTACTGGACGGTCAAACAATGAAACTGAAATTTAAATATTTTGGCTTCATAATGAAAAGAAATAAACTTATTAGAAAAGTCCCTGATGTTGGGAAAGATTGAAAGCAAAAGGACAAGGGATGGCAAAGGATCAGAAGAACAGTATCATAGAAACAATGAACGTAAGCTTTGGTTGGTCACTCTTAAAGATCAATCTTTGCTTCTTCAGGTAAAATACAGTTAGGGACCACACTCCTTTTAATTAAATTGGAAAAGAAAAATTGCATAGGTCAAGGATGGAGTCCCATTTCCCAGGACCACATGACTTCAGAAGGGAAAAGGACCCCATCTCTTTTAGATGCCATAGTTGAAAAAGTCATACCACCAGGAACAAAGTCGCCTAAAGTACTGAGGAAAAAGAGGCATGGTAGAAGCCAGGTAGGACTTTTGACTTCTTCTTCCATGGCCAATCAAAAAGCCTCTTGTTCACTGGGTGGTTAAAATTCCAGAAACAGTTACAGATGCTTAGATTTGCTTCTAAATAATAATAACAATAATAATAAACAATGTTTATATTATCTAAAGAATCTGCCTTACATATCAGCATAATTCTCCAGGAAGCAAGCTCCTAGATCCCCCCAAAAGAGAAATGCTTTCTAAGATGTCCTCAACATGTGTTATATATCTTAATTACACCTGTAAATTCACTTCATTCTATTTTGTTTGCTTGTTTCAGAACTTTATGACACATTTAATTCCTTTTTTATTGAGACTGGATTATTTAAATCCTCTATTTCATGATATGTTAATTTAAGCATTTTGTATTTTTTTTGTAAATATCTATCCATTTTATTTATGCTGTCCTTATTGGCATATGGTTGGGCAAAATAACCTCTAATAATTTATTTTCTTAAATTTTTATAGTCTTGGATAGCTGCAATTTGTTTTCCATATTCTTTTTTTTTTACACCCTTACCTTTCTTCTTGGAGTCAATACTCTGTATTGGTTCCAAGGCAGAAGAGTAGTAAGGTCTAGGCAATGGGTGTCAAGTGACTTGCCCAGGGTCACACAGCCAGGAAGTGTCTGGGGTCAGATTTGAACCTAGGCTCTCCTGCCTGTAAGTCTGGCTCTCAGTTCACTGAGCTACCCAGCTACTCCCTCAAATTCTTTTAAAAAATCAAATCAGTCAATGATTTATCCATTTTATTTTATTTTAAAAAGCTTTGAGTCTGATTAATAAATCCAGTGAATTTTGAGGATTTTTAAATTGAAAGTCATGACAAACTTTCCATATATCCCACTTGAGAAGGATCAGGAAACCAAAGCAGAATGTCCAAAAAGAGAGAACCAGAGAAGAATAAGGGATGGAGCCAAGAAACTAAGATATAAAAATGTTAGTCATTGCAGAAATTCAGACAATTGCAAGCATTTCTTGGTGGGCTGAGTGATATGCCTTGAACTTTAGCTTCTGAGTCGCCTTGTTCTGGACATAATTCCAACTTATTTTCTTCCTAGCCTCTCACTCTAGTCTTTGAAAACCCTGAATTCAGGCCTCTGGGCTTGTGTACTGCTCTGGGGACTTTTCTAGTATGCTAGAAACTCACCCCAGATTAAACCCATCTCCCACTACCACTTCCTGCCTCCAGACTCCCTAAGGCCCCTTATCTCCACTTATGTTTTACAACAGTGAGGCAGCCGTCCTAGGTTCCCCCATCATCCCCTGCTAGGAAGCAACTTCAACAGGAGCATTATGAACAGTCAAATCCCCTGCTTCTCTCAAAGGACTTCTCTCCAATCAATGATATTTAGCTTGGCCTCATTCCTCTCTAATTGGCATACCTCTACCCCATCATGCTCTCTAAAGTATAAACTCCTATTCCCACCCACAATTGTGTACTCCCATCCCCCTCAATGCCACCCCTCTAATATCCCAATGGCTGTCTAATCCCACCGCTATCCTTGTTGGAATGCCTGCTCCTTAATTAACAAATATTTTATATCAAATCTTTCATTTTCCAACATGTATTTCTTCATACCTCAGGGCCTCACATATTGCATTGAGGGAGCTACAATGATCCTTCTTTTCCATTGATTCTTCCAGATTTTCCCTCTTCCACCATCACTGAGAAATCTCTCTTCCCTTTTATATTTATATTATTCAAATTTATTATCAATCCAGATCTTGGTGGCCATTACCTATGTGGGTTTTAACCGAATTTGCCTCAGCAGTCCCTCCCTACTACTTCCTGGCGAGGGATTGGTTTTGAATGGACCAATCCAGTGCTAGAGGAGGGATCATGACCTACTTCCTGGAATGGGATTGGTCTTGAATTACACCAATCCCATGCTAGGAAGGGGCCACACCCCTTACTTCTAGGTGCGGGATTGGTCCTTATATAGATCAATCCCGCACCTAGGAGGGAACTTTGAATCTGAGAAGATTCAGAATAAGTGGGATGGGGGTGTTTAGTTAATTTCAACTAGGGAAATCCAGTGAATTTTTTTTTCTTTTAATAAAGTTTTAAGAAGATCAAAGAGATAGTTTTCTTTCACCTCTTTTACCTTTTAACCCTCCTGTAAAGATGCAGGGTTTTTAAAAGGGAATCCTATTGACTAAATTAATTGTAAGGATACAAGATTTGATCTACAAGAATTATCCCAATTATAAAGGGGGAAATGGCCTCTACATCATCGACATATTGGCTGACATTCCTTTCTCGAAAATACAGACATACCAAAGAAAAAAGGATCTATACCAACTTGATTATTAGTAGGTTTTACTGGATTTCATGAGGTTAATTAAGTTAAATTGGATTACTAGAGAAATTTAATCATAAGAGGTTGGTCTTGAGCAGCAGCAGGACAGAGAAACATAGTGGATCCCCTCACCAACTCCAGGTCAGGCCAAGCTTTATAATAACAGTACAAAGAAGATATAGCACTGGAGATGGCCCAGTATTATGTGTTAAGTTTTCCCATTTGATTGATGAAGTTTCTCATACTTTTTATATTTACTCAAAATAGTTAAAATTCTCTTTGGAGTCATATTCACACTGACTACCACCACAGACCCCCAGAAAATTCTCCTTCCTTCTTTAATGAGTTCAGTACCTGGCTCCCAATCTTTCTCTCCTTCTCAACATCTGTTCTCATATTAAAAGGCTTCAGCATATGCATTGATGCTTCCTCAAAACCACTAACTTTTCAGTTCCTCAATTCAATAAATCCCCATGATCTCTCCATTTCATTTTAGTTATAGATTATCTTGTAAATTATCAAATTTCATGTTCACGAACTTTGAAATTCCTTTATCAACAAGTCATATCATTTTATCATTATGTCATTCACTTTCTCATACAATCCATGATCCTATCCTTTTTTTGCACCTTGACCTCCAAGCTCTCTACAGCTCTTATTTTTTCCAATCTATCCCACTTTTAATGTCTACATTCTCCTCCCTTCTCAATCGCAACTTTTGGGTAAATCTATTCAAGTCCACACAATTATATCCAAAATTTACATTATTCCCTTTTCCCCTTCATAGTTTTGATGACCATACCTTGTCAAATGCCAATCATGGATTATTCCCACCATCTGCTACTTTCAGTTCTGTTTACATGCTACTGCTCAGACCTGGAAAAAGTCATTTTCTGCTATTTTCTGGGTGTATATTTTCTGGGAAAAGTTATTTTCTGTTAGATGAGTCAACTACAATTTACTTTATATATCATTTCAACTGAACTCTAACTATAGCAAGGCAATCTTTTTACACCTTTCTAATACATCTCTTCTACCACTAACATGGTTATTTCAAACATTTTAATCCCTCCTCAAACTTCCAGTGATTTACTTCCTCCTCCCTCACTTGGATGAAAAACTTAGCCACTCAACAAGAAGTACTTCTTCCATGCTCATCTCTCAGCACTCAGACTACTTCTTCCTACTATCTGAAGGGGTGATACTTCTCCTTACCAAGGCAAGTCTCTCTAAAAAACATCACTGATTACTATCAATGCCTCCTAAAATAAAACAAAACAAAATATTCACTGGAATCAACTCTCCTTGAAACATATTATCACATATCCCTCCTCTCTTTGGCTAATTTCCTTAAGAAAGCTCTATATAAGAGTACACCTAGGATTTCTGCTTCTTATTTTTTCACGTCTCTAAACCACATGTAACCTGACTTTAGTTTTCACTATTAAACTGAAATTGCTCAATCTAAAATCATCAGTGATCTTTTAGTTGATCCACTGGTCCTTTCTTAGTCCTCAAGCTTCCTGACCTTTCTGCAAACTTTAGCACTGTTGATCACTATTTTCTCCTGGATACCGTATTATTATCCTATATTTTATAGAAGGGAAAACTGAGTCTTTAAGAGATAAAATGATGTATCCAACTTTGGGGAACTACCAGATGCCCAAGATGGAAAAACAACTATAAAACTAAAACTTTTTCGGCCACATTTTATTGACCATTTCCCCCATCTAACCACTCCTCCTCTCTCCTTTACTGAACCTTCATCTAGTTCATAATACCTAATTGTGTGCTCCATGGCTCTGCCCATGGTCCTTTTCTCTATTTCCCTCTATAAAGTGTTTCTTGTGATCTAATCAAGTCCTACAGGTACAAATATCATCTCTTCCCAGATCTATATATCTCTCCTAACTTGCAGTCTTACATGACGAAAAGTGCTTTCTACATCTCAAAATTAATGTCCTTTATGCATTTCAAACTTGATTTATCAAAACAAAACTGAAGTTAATAAGAATTTGTTCAGTACCTTCTATGAGCCAGACACTGCTCTAAACACTGGAGACTTAAAGGAAAAGGGAGAAAAATAGTCCCTGCTCTCAAGAAACTCAGTAAAATGAGGAAGATAACATTTAAATGATTATATACAAACAAAAGTTATATGAGATAAATTACAAATTTTTCTATACAATAAATTGGAGATTATCAACAAAGGGAAGACACTAAAGATAAGGACAGGAATAGGCTTCTTACAAAAATGGGACATCAGGAGAGACTTAAAGAAATCCAGGAAGTCAGAAAATAGAAATGAGGAAGAGGAGAATTCAAGATATGTATACAATCGATGAAACTTCTTGGAGTTGGGAGATGAAATGACTCATGTGAAGAAAAACAAGGATACAAGTGTCATTAGATTGGAGTGGTGGAGATGGAGAAGAGGGTGTAAGAAAAATTCAAAAGTAAGAAGGACATAGCTTATTAATAACTTCAAATACAAAACAGATGATTTTGTATTTTGTCCTGAAAGTAATATGGAGCCCAAAGAGTATAGTGAATACAGGAATGACATGGTCCTATCTACAAGTCAATTTGACAGCTGAATGAATGGTGGTCTGGTGTAAGAGACACCAGAGAGACTAACCATAACACAGTCACCCATGCATGGTGTGGGGTTTGTCTTGATGAAGAGAAGATACATTTCTTTTTTGAGACAAATGTGAATGTGATTTAGCAATATGAATCCAAGGCATGAGATATGAGGAGAGGAGAGTCTCAGTAAATGGCCTCATTTTTATTCTCATTTTTTTAGTGAAAGATGAAGCAAGATTCTAAGTTGAGAGGGTTAGGGGTAGGACAACCAAGGAAAGTTTGAAGAGGAATGAAAATATTTGGAAGGTCTGCTTTAGAGAATCAATTATGGTGATGTAAAAAAAAAGATTTGCTTGTGGCACTGAGAAGGCCAATTGAGATTATGTAACAAAATTTTTAATGGATTCAATCAATGGTTTCCTAATCTCTAACTTTTTTAATTGCATATAAGAAGGACTGAAAGAAGGAGATGCTGACAAGAATTCAAGGGTGAGTCTTGGAAAGACAAGATCATTGATGAGAAACAGGGCTCAAGAAATTTGAAAGAATAGGAGAGTGAAATGTTGGAACTGGTTCATCAATGAGTCAATATGAAGAAGAGAAGAGTGTGTAACCAGTCTAGATGTCATCACCCAAGAAAAAGTTGAAAGAAGGAGGGATTAGAGACTACTCACTGCCTTTCCTCAAGATAATCTTTCTCCTTGTCTAAACTACCTGATTAAAAAAAATAAACTAGCTGACTAATATTTCAGGGTACCACCATCTTGCCATCACCCATGTTTATAGTCCCTGCTCTGAAAGACCTTATATCTTATTGGAGGAAGAAAACACACAAAAGGGAACTAAAAAAAGAAGAAAGAGGGAACCAGGACCATCATGGAAATATAAAGGAGGAAGGTCCTTGACTCTAGGGCAAAAAATCCAGAAAGGCAGGGATAGGGATGGGAAGAAAATGAAGGCAGTCAGGAATGCCTTTTTGAAGGAATATGCCAGGATGAGCAAATTACATGTATGTGAATTTTTACAAGGGGAATGGAGGTCTCATGTACCAAGGAAAGTTCCAGGATGAGCCAGAAGTAGAAACACTGTGATTTTGAAGAGCAGGAACTCAAAGACAGGGATAAGTGGATTATGAATGATAATTCTTGGGCAATGAGATATTTACAGTTATGCTATTAAGTAGACTATGATTCAGAGAATAAGGCAGAGCCAAGAAACATGAAAGGTTCAAAGTGTATGTAAGACAGTGTCATTTAAGGCATAGAGGAAGTAAAAACTGAACTGAATATTAAATTCAGAGCCATAAACCATAAGATTCCACCTTTAAAATAGCATATATGGGGACCATTATCCCAACATCTTCTAGCATAAAATATGTCATTAACTTCATTATTAAAACATGATCCACAACCATGGTGGCAAATCTATGGCACCTGTTCTACAGATGGCATGCAGTGATCTCTCTGTGGGCATGCCTGCCCAACATTACAACAGCACAGAGTTCATTATTAGAAAGCCAGAGGGAAGTAGAGCTGGGCAACTTCCCTCTCACTCTCCATTAGTGCCTGAAGACATCACCCATTCCTCTGCCCATCAGCTCAATGGAACATTTCCTCTCTCCCCTGTCTGGGATAAATGGGTGAGTGCCATACTCAGTCCCTGGGGTTGGGGAGGGCAGAGTGAGATGCATCATTCCATATCAAAAAGATTCGCCATCTCTGATTTACAAGATATACAAGCTCCAGCTATCTTTGTCTATAGGACCAAAGGATAATAGGACCATAAATATAAAAATGGAAGGGACTTCAGAGGTCATATTATCCACATCCCTCTGTATTTTACAGTTAAGGAAATTAAGGTCCAAGAAGGCGCAAAGATTTAAACAAGGTCGTGTAGCTAACAAATGATGTAAAAGTCAGGATTCTTTCCAACGTGTCCATTGATCTCTTGGATGTATCTTATTTGTCCTTCATTTATAAGGAAGATCATCATGGGATGATTTCTTGAATTGTGGATGAAATAGATTTAAGTAAGGCAGAGTTGCTTAAAGTCATTGACCTCATTCTCTCTTCCATAGCCATCAAAGACCAATGGCAAGACAAATATCAAAGCAACTGGTGATATGTTCTCAATCTAACATGTGTATTTTGTAGCTTATAAATGGACACAGTTGAAAAGATGAAAATGTCTTTCAACCTTTAATATAGTTGACCTATTTTCCTCATAGACTTATAGAGTTTACAACATCCAAGTGTAAAGTGAATTGATTTGAACCATAGATAGAAAACATGTACATCTACTCTTGGTAGGTTAGCCATTGTGGAGGAGAGAAAACATAATTATAATTGTATAAAGTTTGGAAAATGTTGTAGAGGAGGGGAAAAAAGTCTGCAGAAAAAGGCTGGAAAAGCAAAGACTCCAGAACTGTCAATCAAGATGAACATTCTATTTGGAATGAGGACTGGGGAATGACAGTTAAGAAGGAGGCAGGTAAACTGAAAATCTGGGTCACTTTGCCTGGAGACAGGAAGAAAGAAGGACAAAAGTCCAGGTCTCTCTGATTCCCTCTGCTCTATTACAGTGACTGAATTTCAAGACCTGTTAACCAGTTTCCCCAATCTGAACTATATTCCATCATCTTCCAAAATAGGAATTATTTTAGTAATAGGGAAACCCCAAACCCTCTTTCCCTTCATTTTCTTATCTTTCCTTTCCCCCCCAATAAACCCCTTA
Source organism: Monodelphis domestica (assembly GCF_027887165.1). Lineage (NCBI taxonomy): Eukaryota > Metazoa > Chordata > Mammalia > Didelphimorphia > Didelphidae > Monodelphis > Monodelphis domestica. Next base: position 407,023,412 of record NC_077230.1, on the reverse strand, counting down.
CTTAATCTTAGAGAAGACAAAGAGTATTTTATTTGAGACACCATACAACTCACCTTTAGTTGATTTAGAGAGACCAACAGAAGAATCAACTGGAAGGGGAGGGAAGAAGGGAGGAAGGGAGGGTGAAGATTGTAAGGAAGGAGGCAGGGAGGACGAAAGGAGGAAGGGAGGAGATTGGCAGATCTGATCTTGAATTATAATTTCTACTTAAATAATTCCCTATTACACCATGTAGATGAAGTCTATTAGGTAGATCTAGGTAAAATCAGCTTGAATATGTGGATAAAATGAGCCAGAAGACTCAACAGTGCCTAACTCACTTGTCCATACTGCTATGTTCACGCAGCCTTAGATCAGCCAAGTGAAGCTAAGTGAGATGAACACTTGTTGTACATGTCTTTCCCAATGGTTACTGATTTCAGTGGGGATGTAGTTACTTAGTTTTGTTCACTTAGCAACTGAAGAAATATGTTGCCATCAAAACTTTGAACAGTCTTCCCCCCCAGAGTAATCAAATATGCTTTATGGGCTCTGATTTCCTTGTTCCCATTTTCCAATTTTTAATACTTTTGGCCTGGTATTCCCTGCTCACTGAGAGCCCTTAGCTGCTGAATTTAATCTCATTTTGATATTCATGGGGAACACATTCATAGTTTCTTTTTACTTTGATTTGGTTCTTTTCTTTTTTTTCTTTTCTTTCATCCACAAAACTAAAATAAATAATCAACACAAGTAAGCACAGTACACTCACAGTTCTCATTGAACATTCTTTCTATTCTTTGACCGAGAATCCCCCAGGCTCTTTCTGAAACTTTGAAGAAAGCTCCTCCCACCAAAAAGTATTTAAAAGATTCCCTCCATTATGTATGCAATAGATGGCTCCATATATCCTTTTTTACTCAGTATTTCCAAATATTAAACAATTATTAGGCAGAGGAAATTGTTTTGTTACTACTGCATATAAATGTCTTTTTGTCACTCAGTCCCCTTCATTTTACCAGTAAATTGTGTCACAGTATGATATAATAGATATGATGTGAAATAAAAGAAAGAGAAACTGTTTTTTTAAAGAACCCACTATATGTCAAGCATTGTACTAGGTTCTAGATAGAAAGACAAAAATGGAATGGTACCTGCCTTCACAAGAAGATTATATATTCTCCTTCTTTCACTGATTCCATTTCCAAATATGGGAGGCACTCATATTATTGAAGATACAAATAGTATTTGTTATTATTATCTCCATTATATAGTTCAGGCAACTGAGAAAAACTGAGGTTATGTGACTTGCTTGAGGTCACACAGCTGATGAGTATCTGAGACTAGATTCTGATTCCAGGGCTGAAGTTCTATCCACTGTACCATTTTGCTGCTTTTAAACTAATACAAAATGCTGTGTAAATTTTAAATTCAGTTCAATTTAATAAATATCTTCCATTATTTTTGTTTTTGTTGTTGCTTGTCCTTCATTTTTGAAGAAGACCACTGCCATCAAGGGGTGCCATCTTGACTTTTACATGAATTCAAATCAAGAGTGGCAGATTTGCACAAAGTTGTCAGTCTCACTCTCTTCGAGTCACTGAAATCCAGTAATGAGACAAATGTCAGAACAACTGGCAATGGCCTGAGATAAAACGGATGACCTTGGTGTTTTTAATGTCTGATCAAGCTCTAAGCACTCCACAATACCTGAAAGTGTTGAAGTATCTATTAAACACCTATTTTATTTCAGGCCAGGTATCAGGCTAGTCAACAGGGATACTCAGATAAAAATAAAACTCCACCTTCCCTCAAGGACCTTACATTTTACTAGGAGTGACACAATCCAAACAAGTAAAATCAAGAAACATTTATTAATCAGTTACTGTGTTCCAGGAATTTTGCTGAGTACTGGATTCACAGGTAAATAAAGACAAAGTAGTTATAAAGTAATTGTGAGGTATAATGTTGTTTTTGTATTTGCAAGTGTGTTAACAATTGGACATGTCAGGAAAGATGTTGTGTGGAGGTTGGCACCTGAACTTACTCTTAAAGTAGCTAGTTTCAACTAGCAGAAGTGAGGAGGATAGCACTGTAGCCTGTGCAAAGATCCAGTGGTAAGAGGTAGAAGCTCATGTGCAGAGAACATCAAGTGGAAGAATTAAGCTGGAACATAATCTATTGAGAGGGAGTAGCGTGGTCTAAGTTTGAGAAGAGAGGATAGAAACAGACTATGAAACATTTTCTATGGAGAATTTGGCACTTTATTCATAGTACAATGAGGGTGAAATTGATTCATTGATTTGGGAATGGAGGAGAGATATAGTCAGATATATACATTAGGAAGAATATTTTGGCAAGTGGATGAAAGACAGATGGGAAAAGGGAGAGACTAGAAACAAAGGATCCCATTTGGAGGTTATTGCAAAAGTACAGGCAGGGGATAATAATCGTATGAATGAAGAGTGGATGGATGTGAGAAATATATTGGAGGAAAAAATGACAACTGTTGATAACTACGCAAATATGAATAAGGAGTGAAGATACATGGATGTCTCTGACATTTCAAAATTAGATGGTATGTCATTAACAGGAATAAGAAAATTCCAAAAAGAGATAGAATTGTGGGAAACCTAGTGAATTTCATTTTGGAAATATTGTATTTGAGATGCCTATGGAATATTCAAGCATGGGAATTGGAGCAAAGGAAATAAACATGTTCTATATATGCAGATTTGAAATTCCTTTTCAGAGAGATGAAAATTGAACCTATGATTGCTGATTCGATCAACAAGAGAAAATGTATAGACAAGGGAAGAGGGACTAAGGAAAACAGAGCTGGAGTAGACCCAGGCTTAGGAGCCAAAGAAGGTCCTAGCACTTGGGGGTTGATCTACAGCAAATTTATGGGAGTGGGGAGGGAAAGGATAGCATGTGTTGAAGATGGAAAAAATATGGCTATGTTTCAAGCTGCCTGGCTATTTTCTGGATATCCACAGCTGTTAAAACAAAAGCTGTTTGATTATTTTGGAGATTATGTAGGAAGATAAGATTATTAACTTGGATGTGGAGCTTGGATTTGGTAACCCCAAGACATCCTTCAATTTCATGTGAAAAGTTCTATAAAACTAAATAGCTAGAACAACTAGGTGGCTCAATGGACAGTGTCAGGCCTTGAGAAGGGAGGAACTGGATTCAAATGTGGCTTCAGACACCTCCTGGCCCTGTGACCCTAGGCAAGTCATTTAACCTCCAATTTCTTAGTCCTTATCATTTGTAAAAGGGAATTCTTTGTTCTCTCTAAGTTTACACTTGTGAAAGGCAATCCTTTGTTCCCTTTGTCTATTCTGAGTTAACACTAATTTAAGTACACCTACTTAAATTGTGAAGACAGGATTAACTCTCCTTTGTCTACTTTTGAATTGAATCAACAAAAGATTGAACACCCATCTTAGTAATAGGTGAGAAGCTATCAAGGTACTTAGAGAACTCACAAGTCACTTACTTAGAGAGCTCCATCCTTTTAACTCAGTCCCAAACTTGTGAATCCTATGATCAGAGTTTAAACACCCCAAAACTCAATCAGCCAGGAATCTGTGAACCCTTTTGATGAGTATTCACCCCTCTAGAAGGTAAGAACTGGTTCCCACAAACACTGCCCCCTGGGCATTGCGAGAAAATTTGGAAACTGTGATTGGCCCCTGTGAAGAGGGGAAGGGACAAGAAGTCATCATAAAAAGTCATGAATCCTGTGGCTTGAGTCAGTCTTTTGGAGATAGTCTCCTGACTGGAGAGAGAGTCTTCGAGGGAGCTTAGATGGAGACTGCGACTTGAATGAGGGGCTTGGAGCTCGACTTCAATTTGGATTCTGACTCCTGGACTACTTAGTGGAGTGAATGAAAGTTTGAATCCTTTCCTAGTTTCTGGAGAGACTAGCTTCCATCTTGGAGGAAGCTGAGTGATCACTACCAGCCTTCCTGGTTGAGAGCTAATTAATCTCTGCCTGGATTAAGATAGGATAGATAACTTTTTTCCCTTCACATTTCTCTACTTTATTGTTTCCTCTCTATTTTGTAAATAAATTTCTGACTCGAGATATAATAAATATTGGAGACCACATAATTTCATAAAATTTTTGTCCAATCATTAATTTTCACCTTCACACTCTTCTGCCTTGGAAACAATACTTGTATCAATAGGAAGACAGAAGGTAAGGGTTTAAAATAAAACTAAATAGCAATGGCAAATATATATATATATATATGTATATTTATTTACATATATAGAAAGAGACTTATTAATAGACAAACAGGGGCAGCTGGGTAGCTCAGTGGATTGAGAGCCAGGCCTAGAGATGGGAGGTCCCAGGTCCAAATCTGGCCTCAGACATTTCCCAGCTGTGTGACTCTGGGCAAGTCACTTGACCCCCATTGCCCAGCCCTTACCATTCTTCTGCTTTGGAGCCAATACACAGTATTGACTCTAAGATGGAAGGTAAGGCTTTAAAAAAATAGACAAAGATAGACACACATAAAGAGAAAGAGAAAAACAGACAGATATATAGTTTATAGATAGATAGATAGATAGATAGATAGATAGATAGATAGATGATAGATAGAAAGATAAGTATATGGATAGATAGATAGCCAGATAGATAGAAAGATAGATAGACAGATAGATAGACAAACATAGTTGAAAGATTTCTGATCTACTAACTAAGTCTTGGAAAATTTGTTAGTCTTTAATGTACAAATATATTAAGGAACTGTAATTTTATCTTTGTAGAGGATCTTGATATGGCAAGTTTCTTCCACCAATGAAAATTGCATCCTTTCAATAACTTAATAAACATATCCCAGGAAGTTGTATGATGTCAGCGAATTTAAATGACATACCCAGGTCAGATATCTCAAATACACCAGAGGCAGCATTTGAACCCTGTTAATCTTTACTCCAAGCCCCATATGATCTACTAAATTACTCCATGTCCATCCAGCTAATAAGTGGCATGCAAAGAAGCACTTTCTTAAACTTTTATTGTGCCAAACACTATGCACTTTAAATAATAGAGAAAAATGGAAAAAAACAGGCCTTGCCCTCTGAGAGTTCACATTTTAGTTGGGGATGTGAATCTCAACCTAGAAAAGAGTATTAGCTCTGTAGGAATAAAAAGTTCTGGGCTTGCAAACTGATTTCTAATATTTTCGTTCATATGTCCATGGGCAAATTATTTGACCCCCTGGCCCTTAGATTCCTCATCTATAAAATAAGGGGATTGGATTGTGGGAGGAATAGGGAAGGAAACCACCATTTATTTAAGTGCCTACTATGTGCCAGGAACTCTAATTGTGCTTTTACAAATATCTCATTTGATACTCACAACAGCCATGAGAAGTGTTACTATTATTATACTGATTTTACAGTGAAAGAAAAGGAGGCAGACAGAGGGGAAATGATTTGCCTGGGGTCACACAACTAGGAAGTGACTGAGCCTGAATTTGAATTCAAGTCTTCTAGGACTCCAACCAATGTATCACATTGCCATTATGACCTCTGAATTCCAATTTGGTGATCTTTTGTCCTCAGTCTGATCTTCAAATATGCTTTTCTTATTGCAGAATGTCAGAGAACTTCATTAAACAGCCGTACTTGCTCTCCTGCTCCTTGGTTACCATGTTAAATAAAAGACCCAGCAATCATCCATAACTTGAAGGACAGGCCATCTCCATTTTGATTACTGTGATTCTAAACAAATTCCCTCTTGGCTTGAGTGAACAAGCACTTTTCAAAATATCAGGATTTTAAGGACAAAATAGCCTCAAGCTGAGGTTAGGTCAGAAATGACAGGAAGATGTGGAAGTTTCCATAAAAATGGTGTAAAATAACTTGGCTGTAATATTGATTTCTAGATGATTGATCTTGGTCTTTCAGATCTGGGAAGAGTTTGAAGAGCTGATGTCCTTAGTCATTGAATGAAAACCAGGGCAGTATTAGAGGGCATCAAATTCATGATATACTTCCTCCATCTCCACAGAATGCAGATCAATCTGTAACTGTCTCTGGAAAAACAACCATTTTCTTCCACTAAACAAGAGGAAGACTGTCACAGTAAAAGATCCTTCAGAGTTAATCTTTACTTAGAGTAGGAAGGGGCTAATGTCTAGAAATACAGGTGATTCAAAGGACCTTTGGTATCATAGATGCATAAAGGCAGCTGGGGAGAGTGGGAGCATCACAGTACACAGAGATCTGGACCCAAAGTCAAAAAGACATGAGTTCACACTTGTCCTTGGGAACTTACTAGTAAGTCACTCTATTTTTTAAATATTATTTTTAGTTTTTTCCATGGTTACATGATTCTTGTTGTCTCCCTCCCTTTCCCCCTCTGAGAGTTAACAGGCAACTCCATTGGGTTATACATGCATTGTCACTCAAAAACTATTTTCATATTTATTTTCATATTATTCATTTTTGTAATAATCTTTAAAACCCAAACCCCACATTATATACCCATATAAGTGATGAATCTTAGTTTTCCTTTTGTATTTCTACTCCAACAGTTCTTTCTCTAGCTATGGATAGCATTCTTTCTTAGGTCTTTCAGAATTGTCCTGGATCATTGAATTGCTTTTAGTACATAGATGATAATAGTATTCCTTCACCATCATGTACCAAAATTTGTTTAGCCATTCCCCAATTGAAAGCTATTCTTTCATTTTCCAATTTTTTTTTGCCACCACAAAAAACATAGGTATAAATATTTTTGTACAAATAAGTCCATTTCCATTTTTAAAAAATCTATTTGGGTCTCAAACCTAGTACTGGTATTGCTGGATCGAAGGGTATGCATTCTTTTTAAGTCCTTTGGGAATAATTCCAAATTGCCTTCTAGAATTGTTGGATCAATTCACAACTCCATCAGCAATACATTAATTTACCAATTTTGCCAAATCCCCTCCAACATTTATTATTTTCCTTTACTGTCATATTGGCCAATCTGCGAGGTGTGAGGTGGCACCTCAGAGTTATTTTGATTTGCATTTCTTTAATCAGGAAGGACTTAGAACATTTTTTTCATATGGTTATTGATAGTTTTGATTTCTTTATCTGAAAACTTCCTATTCATATTTCCTTGATCATTAGTCAATTGGGGAATGACTTGATTTCTTAAAACATTGACTTAGTTTTTTATATAATTGAGAAATTAGACTTTTATCAAAGTTTATTCTAATTTTCTCCCCAGTTTGTTGCTTCCTTTCTAATCTTGGTTGCATTTGTTTTGTTTGTACAAACCCTTTTTAATTTAATATAATCAAAATTATTCATTTTATAGCTTACAATGTTGTCTATCTCTTGTGTTGTCTTAATTTCTTCCCCTGTTCATAGATCTGGCAGGAATACTACTCTATGTTCACCTAATTTATTTATATAACTCTTTCTTTTGTCATATACCCATTTTGAACTTATTTGTTGTGTGAGATACTGACCTAAACCTAATTCTTTCCATACTCTTTTCCAATTTTCTCAGGAGTTTTTGTCAAATAGTAAGTTCTTATCCCTAAATCTGGGATCTTTGGGTTTATCTAATGCCAGATTGCTGAAGTCTTTAACATGTAGTCTATTCCATTGATCTACTCTTCTACCTCTTAGCCAGTACCAGACTATTTTGATGTTCACTGTTATATAGTACTGCTAGTCTATTGTCTTTCTTTTTTTATATTAGTTCCCTTAATATTCTTGATCCTTTGTTCTTCTGGGTGAATTTTGCTATTATTTTTTCTAGTTCTATAAAATAGTTTTTTGGTAGTTTGATAGGTATGGTACTGAATAAATAAATTAACTTGGGTAGGATTATAATTTTATTATGTTAGCTCAGACTGCCCATGAGCAATTAATATTTTTTCCAATTGTTTAGATCTAGTTTTGATTGTTTGAAAAATTTTGTAGATGTGTTTTATAATTCCTATGTTTGTCTTGGCAGATAGATTGCCAAACATTTTATATTGTCTACAGTGATTTTTATTGGAGTTTCTCTTTCTAACTCATGCTGCTGAGTTTTGATAGAAATAAATAGAAATGCTGGTGACACATGTAGATTTATAGTGTATCAGGCAACTTTGCTAAAGTTATTAATTATTTCCACTAGATTTTATATGATTTTCTAGGATTCTCTATTTATTTCATCATATCATTGCCAAAGGATGATAGTTTAGTTTCCCCATTGCCTACTTTGATCTCTTCATTTTCTTTTTCTTCTCTAATTGCTACAATGAGCATTTCTAGTACAATATTAAATCATAGTGGTGATAATGGGCATCATTGTTTCACTCTTGATCTTATTGGGGAGACTTCTAATTTATTCCCATTGTATATTTTACTTACTGATGATTGTAAATAAATGTTATGTATTATTTTAAGGAAAGATCTTTTATTCCTATATTTTCCAGTGTTTTCGATAGGAATGGGTATTGTATTTTGTCAAAGGCTTTTCCCATATTTATTGAGATAATCATGCAATTTCTGTTAGTTCGATTACTGATATGGCCAATTATGCAAATGATTTTCTGAATATTAAACCAATTTTGCATTACTGGTATAAATCTCACCTGATTATAGTGAATAATCTTTGTGATATAGTGTGTAGTCTCTTTGCTATTATTTTATTTAAGATTTTTGAATCTATATCCATTAAGGATATTGGTCTGAAATTTTCTTTCTCTGCTCTTGGTCTTGCTGGCTTAGGCATCAGTACCATATTTATGTCATGAAAAGAATATGGTAAGACTCCTTCTTTGCTTATTTTGTCAAATAGTTTCTATAATATTAGGATTAGTTGTTCTTTCATTGTTTTATGGAATTCACTTGTGAATACATCTGGCCCTGGAGATTTTTTCTTAGGGAGTTCATTGATGGCTTGTTCAATTTTTTTTTTCTGAGATAGGATTATTAAAGTATTCTATTTCCTCTTTTGTTAATCTAGGCATTTTTATTTTTGTAAATATCCACCCATTTCACCTAGAATTCCATAATTATTGTCATATAATTGGACAAAATACCTCTTAGTAATCGCCTTAATTTTTTCTTCATTAGAGGTATGAAATCATCCTTTTCATTTTTGACACTGATAATTTAATTCTATTCTTTTAAAAATCAAATTAACCAATACTTTTTTTACTTGTTTTTTTTTTCATAGAATCAGCTCCTAGTCTTATTTATTAGTTCAATAGTTCTTTTACTTTCAATTTTATTTATTTATTCTTTGATTCTTAGGATTTCCAATTTTGTCTTTATGTGGGGATTTTTATTTTGATCTTTTTCTAGTTTTTTTTTCTGTATTTTTTACTTGAATGTCCAATTAATTGATCTCTCTTTTCTCTATTTTGTTGATATAAGCACTCAGGGATATAAAATTTCTCTTGAGTATTGCTTTGGCTGTATGCCTTAAATGTTGATATATTGCCTCCTCATTGTTATTTTCTTCAATAAAATGAGTGATTGTTTCTATGATTTGTTCTTTGACCTATCAGTTTTGAAGAATTAGATATTTCATTTTCAATTATTTAAAAAAATTATCTCCTATGATCCCTTATTAATTATAATTTTCATTGCATGATGATCTGAAAAAGCCACATTTATTATTTCTGCTTTTCTGCATTTGTTTGTGCTGTTTTTATACTCTGGTACATGGTAAATCTTTCTATATGTAGCATGTTCTGCTTAAAAGAAGGAATATTACTTTTTATCCATATTCAGTTTTCTCTAGATATCACAACTCTAATTTTTCTGAAATTTCATTCAGTTTCCTTACTTCTTATTTATGTTTTGGTTTGATTTATCTAGTTCTGATAGGTGAAGGTTGAGGTCCTCCACTAGCATAGTTTTACTATCTATTTCCTCCTTAAGCTCCTTTAGCTTCTCCTTTAAAAATCTGGATGCTATACCATTTGGTACATATATGTTGAGTACTGATATTTCTTCATTATTCATACTGCCTTTTATCAAGACATAATTTCTGTCCTTATCTCTTTTAATCAGATAAATTTTTGCTCTAGCTTTGTCTGAGATCATGATTGCTACTTCTGCCTTCTTTATCTCAGTTGAAGTCCAACAGATTCTGCTCCAGCCTCTTACCTTTATCCTGTGTGTGTTTACCTGCCTCAAATGTGTTTCTTATAAACAACATATGGTAGGATTATGGTTTTTAATTCATTCTGCTATCCACTTCTGTTTTATGGATGAGTTCATCGCATTTATATTTACAGTTATGATTAACAGCAGTGTATTACCCTCCATTTTAATGTCCTCTTTTAATTCTGAGTTTCTCCTTTCACTCTTTCCCTCCCATCCAGTGTTTGCTTTTAATCAGTCCCCTCCCTTCCATCTCCCTTATATTACTCTCTTTCCCTCCACCTCCTTTCTTATTCTTCTCCTAAATCTTGATAGTGTCTTTTGATCACCCTTCCCCAGCCTTTCCTTTTCTTATATTACTTTCCTTCCCACCATCCCATTTCTTATTTCCCTTATATTCTCTATAGTCTTTCAGAGGATTCTATACCCCAATGAATCTGGCTACTCTTCCCTCTCTGAGCCAATTCCAATAGGAGTAAGTATTAAGTATTACCCATCACCAATCTCTCTCCCCTGTCCATTGTATTAGTCTTCTCCCCTCACCCCTGTACCTCTTTATGCCATATAATTTACCCTGCAATACTTCTCTCTTCCCATTTCTCATAGTACTATCCTATTTTTCTCCCCTAGTTTTATTTTTTTGACATATCATCCTAAACAGCTAGCTAACATACCCTCTGTGAATAATTCTCCTAGATACTATGGCAATGACAGCATTTTAAAAGAGTTAAAGATATCATCTATTCATATAGGAATTATTTTTTTCTTTCTTATTTACTTTTTTATGCTTCTCTTGTATTTATTTACCAGAAACTATAATAATCTCCTACTACTCCTACTACTCACCACAACCAGCTCATGGATTAGGGGTGTAATTATGAAGACAAATTCTTTCCACTCTGCTCAATGTTTTGCTTTTTCTGTCCCCCTTACCTCTCTGATCTTGACTCCTCCCCACACTATTTAAATTTCTAATTAAAGAAAAAAATGTCACACTTCTCACTCTCTAAGTCCTTGACCTTGTCTATGTCAGCCCTTCTCTATTTTTTCTCTCTTTCTTTACTCTCTGTGTCTCCCCTACCACTCATTAAGGTCAAATAATGTATATAGCAAACAAGATTAAGACTAAGTATACAAATTTAGATTTGATTTAAGAAAAATCTTAAAAACAATGGTTTACATTGCAACTGCGAAAATATGGGTTTCAAGACCATGAATTGCCCAAAGTGTAAAGATAATTTTTAGCGTCTTGATTTTATATCAAAAATAAGTGGTCACCATGGGAAAAATTCCCAAATATGAAATACCCAAGTCAGCTGGGTTTTATGGAGATTTTAATTAATATAAATGAAGGAATTAAGGAAAGGGAAAGAGACAGAGTAAGAGGAAATAGTAGGAAAAGGCCATTGGCCTAGGCCCTTTCTCTTTAAGAGAGAAACTAAGTCAGTCTTTAATCACTCACCAGAAGATCTTTCTAAGCAAAACTCGAGTATTCAGAGACCCAGCAGCCTCCTCTGACTCCTGACCCCCAATTCAGCTACCAAAGCTGAACTAAATCCAGAGGCCCCTGACCTCATTTTAAAGAGAATTTTCTCCTGTGTCACCTCCCCTAAATTTTCACCTCTACCAATCACAGTAGACGCTTTTCCTAGGACAGCCCATTCTTAGTTTTTAGTTCTCACCTTCTCTGGTTAGATTATATCTCCTGAGTACTTCACACCTCTTTGTTGAGCTTGCCCCTTGCAAGTTGCCTGACCTGTTAGTGATTAATTTGACTTTCATAGGTACTTATTACCCTTTTTTATTAGATCTAAAAATAGACCTAGCTTAAGGGTTTTTGCCTCTCTATAAGTATGGGTTAAGTACTTTTTCATTGTTCAGTAAGGAGTTTACAACTTTATTTTCCCCTAAAGTATGCCTAAATATGGGTAGAGTAATGTAAAATTCCCAATACATTCCTGACCAAGTACCTCCATTGTTTAAATGGGGAATAATCTTAACCATAACCTTAAGATAATGTTCCAAGGTAGAGTCTGAGAAATTTTAAGATTCACAACATCCCACCTTTGTTATGTTAGCAAATAATTGTGTGTCTCATCAGCCCAATCATTCATATTTTTGTTCTTCAGATCTTCTGTACTCTATCAACTCCCCCCTTTGTGTAGTCTCCACCTTTTACCATCTCTTCTGAGTTGGGCATTGACCTTCAGAGCAATGACAAAATAACCATTAAAATTTTCAAGTGCTCTTTCTCTTCCCCTCTTTCTCTCACTTCTGGTCTGTGAAGTACCTGTTAGCCTAGGCTTTAGTGTAAAGATAGCTAAGTCTAAAAACCATACCACCCACAATGAATTATGAAAATGGCACAGAAATGGCATCAAGAAACCTAGGTAACAGAGATATAAGTCTCTGTAATGGGTAGACCCCAAGTTTCTGAGAAACATACACTTTGTAAAGAAATACAATAAGAAGGGGCTGAAGAAGATGTAGTCCAACAACGCCAGTCATCAAAGCCCAAGAAGAGACCATCAAGGTTCTGAGCACCAAAGCCTCTAATTTTTTTAATTCTTTTTTTTAATTTAAAACTTTTTATTTAATTAATTGATTTAGAATATTTTTCATGGTTACATAATTCATGTTCTTTCCCTCCCCTCCTTCCACCCTCCCATGGCCAACAAGCAGTTCCACTGGGTTTTACACATGTCATTTGTCAAGACCTATTTCCATTTTATTAATATTTGCACTATAGTGATTGTTTAGAGTCTACATCCCCAATCATATCCCCATCAAACCATGTGAAGCAGTTATTTTTCTTTTGTGTTCCTACTCTCACAGTTCTTTCTCTGGATGTGGATAGCATTCTTTCTCATAAGTCCCTCAGCATTTTCCTGGATCATTGCATTGCTACTACTAGAGATGTCCATTACATTCTATTGTGCCACAGTGTATCCGTCTCTGTGTATAATGTTCTGGTTTTGCTCCTTTCACTGCATCACTTCCTAGAGGTTGTTCTAGTTCACATGGAATCCCTCCAGTTCATTATTCCTTTGAGTACAATAGTATTCCATAACCAACAGATAACACAGTTTGTTCAGCCATTCCCCAACTGAAGGGCATCCCCTCATTTTCCAATTTTTTGCCACCACAAAGAGAGCAGCTATGAATATTCTTGTATAAATCTTTTTCCTTATTATCTCTTTGAGGTACACATCCAGCAGTGGTATGGCTGGATCAAAGGGCAGACTGTCTTTTAAAGCCACCAAAGCTTCTAATGCTAAGCTCCTCAGGCCCAAGATCTCCAAGGTGTGAGTCTTAAAACTACTCAAACTCTGCTTCAGAAGATTTGATTACAGCTATTCCCCATTTCTAACAATGGAGGTACTTGATCAGGAAGTATTGAGAACTTTTTAAATTACTCCACCCTGCTCAGACAGTGCCTTAGGGGAAGATAAAGTTGTGAACTCCTGACTGAACAATGAAAAGTCCCTAACTCATAGTTATAGTAAATCTAGAACCTTAAGCTAGGTCTATTTTTAGATCTAATACAAAAGGATGCTAAGTACTTATAAAGGTTAAATTAGTACCTAAAAGGTCAAGCAACTTACAAAATGCAAGCTTAACAAAAGAGGTGTGAAGTACTCAGGAGATATAATCTAACCAGAGAAGGTGAGAACCAAAGAAGATGAGAACTAAGAATGGGCAGTCTTGGGAAAAAAGTGTCTACTCTGATTGGTAGATGTAAAAATTTAGGGGAGGTAATATAAGAGAAAACTTCTTTAAAAGGAAGGGACTTATTGAGTTGGGAGTTTGTAGTTGGATTTAGAGTTTTGGATTTGGAAGTTAGTTGAAGTTGGAGTTCGGAGGTTTGGAGCTTGCTTGAAGACAATCTTGTGGTGAGTGAAAAAGACTGACTTGCTCTCCCTTAGGCTCAGGCCTAGGCCATTTTGGCATAGGCCCTTTCTACTATTTTCTCTTTCTCTCTCTTTTTCTCTCTCTCCTTTCCTTAATTCCTTCATTTATATTAATAAAAATCTCTATAAAACCCAGCTGACTTGGGTATTTTCATATTTGGGAATTTTCCCATGGCGACCACTTAATTTTAGATTTTAAGTCAAGACACTAAAAATTATCTTTACAGTTTGGCCGAAACCTTTACAGAGTTTGGCATTACAGTTTTTGACATTCACAGTCTCAGCAAACTACATTTTGCTGGTTACAAAGGCCAATGCCTCGTGTGGTGGCCATAAGATGGCCACCACGTATTTAGGCCTAAGAGTTGGCAGTAAATGTCCAGACTCCAAGATCACAAAGCCTAACTCCAAGGTTGCCAAAAGCACTGATCCTAAGGCTGCCAAGCCTATTGATCCCAAGGCCATCAAGCTCACTTCCACCAAGGTCACCAAGTCCAACTCCAAGGCCACCAAATCTGGCTCCAAAGCCATGAAAGAAAAAAAAAGTCACTAAGGCCTCTAAGTCTGATTCTAAGTTTACAAAACCCAATGATGCCAAGGTTGCTAAGACTGCTGAGTCCATTGACACTAAGGGTGCTAAACCAAAAGATAGATGCTGGGGCTAAAGCTTCTAGGCCCAAACCTTCAAAATAGATACTTTACAACAGAAGGATTTGTTTAAACCCTAAACTACCACTTTTTTCTCAGTCAGGGAATGATTATTCAATGTTTTCTACAAATAAAGGAAATGGTGAGTCATAAGAAGGAAAAAAAAAGATTTCAAATACCTTTGGGAAAATCTGGACACTGGTTGGTTCAATGGATAGAGTACCAGGCTTGGAGATAGGAATTCCCGAGTTCAAATCTAGTCTTACATGCTTATTAGCCGTGTGACCTTGAGTAAGTCATCTGACTCTGTTTGTTTTAGTTTCCTCCACTATAAAATGACCTGGAGGGGAGGAAAAGGCAAATCATTATACAATCTTTGCCAAAAAAATCACAAGTGAATTTATGAAGAATCAGTTACTACTGAAACAACTAAACAATAAAATTTTCCCACTCTGGCCTCCACATTACCTTGTAGATAAAGCAGACATTCCTGGGACAGTGACCTGTGGGTTAGAACCCAGTCTTCCCTTTGTTTTATTTTGGGTAGGACAAAGTGAGTTATATGGGTTAACCAGAACAGGCTTCAAAGGAACATAGACTTCAGCACATTTTATTTCCTCCACAATCTACCCTTCTTCCATTCTTATTACTTAAAAGGGAACATCATTCTTATAATCATGAAGGTTTTCAATCTTGGTAAGATCTTCAACTCCTCCTCACTCTCCCTCAGTCACAAATCCAATCAGTCAACAAATCTTGTCCTTTCTACCTCCATGTCTTTACTATCTTTGGTCTTCTCTCTACTCATACAATCTTCATCACTTATCTGCTGCATTGTTGCAAGAGCATCTTATCTTGTCTCTCTAACTTAAGTGTCTGCCCTCTCTGATCCATCCTTCATACAATCACCAAGGTGATTTTCCTATCCAGGTCTCTCTCCTACTCAAAAACCTCAAGTGGCTCCTTATTAACCTCATGGTTAAATACTGTTTCATCTTTATCTCATCTTTTATCCTCACCTCACAAAGCACGACTCATGAGCATCTCACCTTACAACATAATGAAGAATGCATGTGTTTAAAAAAAACAACAGAACTACTCAGAGTGAAGAAAATGAAAATGAAGAGTATTTTTATTTAATATGAAAATCCTTTTCCATAATGAGTTCAGTGGGTTAGATTTATTCTGCTAACAATGAGAATGAGCTCATGGCTTTAGTTCTCCAAAAGGAAGTCAGCTTCGCATTAGACCATGGTGACAGAAGTCCAGAAATTTCCCAAATATTTGAGGAGAGGTCATAGGTGGGAGAATGTGTTTGGATCATCCCAAGAAGGTCCATCTTCAGTGATATTTATCTTTAGTATCTTGCACTTACCTTTTCTGGATCCTTTCTAGAAACTTTATTTCTTCTACCATGGAGGAAAACATTCTACACATTCATTTGCTCTAATATATTTGACTTTAGAATTCAGTGTTGCTCTTCGCAAAATAAAGGGCTTAACCTAAATGCCTTTTAAAGCTCTTTCAAGTGCTAAGGCCTCATGGAGCATATGTCATCAGAGCTGATATCTGAACAAAGCTAGGGATTCAATAGAGAAGGTGCATGCATGATGAGTATTGGGGCCACATTATAAAATTAAGTAAGAATATTAGATAATCCATCTAAAACTGCTCATTAAATTCACTTAAAAGGAAGAAAAATGTGAAAAATTGGAGGAAAGAGGTAAAATACACAAGTCTGTCCGCCAACTTCTTACCACTGGGCCCACGTGCCAGGCCTTTTAACCTTGAGTTTTACCCTCAATTATTTCTCCGTTCTCCAGAGAAACATTAGGTCCTATTTTAACCCAGCTTTGAAAAATTGTAATTCTGTAGGTATCTACCTGGGGGACTTTATTGCTGACTGCTGAGAATGTATTTATACATCTGGTCTCATATATGAAGCAAAAGTTAATGGATGCTCAGTGAGTGTCAGCTGTAGTACCCTCTGGGTCTCCATGAACCAAGGGGACATGCAGGATGTGCTGAAAACTCCCCATTAGTACATTTTTTGGGGAAAATAAAACAGCTTGATAGCATAATGCCAGTGGTAGGTAAGGCTAAAAGGAAGCAGATTGCCTTGTCCCTTACAATCTGATCTCCCCTTCATCCCCCAAGTGTTCTAAATACAATAGGAAGAAGGAAAAATATAGCTGACATTTATAGAGTACTTTATGGTTTACAAAAAAAGCATTCTCCATTCCCTATATATGCTGTTGCAACTTCCCACTCCTATGTCTTTGCCCAGGTGATGCTGTACGTCTTCAGGATTTCTAGCTTCCTTTAAACCATAAATAGAATAATCTCTCCAAGGAAAAAGCCTTTTTGTCCTTCAGACAGATGATAATACTCTGCTTTTTAAAATTCCTCTGCATTTCTTTCTTTCTCTTTCTTCCTGTCTTTCTTTCTTCCTGTCTTTCTTTCTTCCTGTCTTCCTTCCTTCCTTCCTTCCTTCCTTCCTTCCTTCCTTCCTTCCTTCCTTCCTGTCTTCCTTCCTTCCTTCCTTCCTTCCTTCCTTTCTTTCTTTCTTTCTTTCTTTCTTTCTTTCTTTCTTTCTTTCTTTCTTTCTTTCTTTCTTTCTTTCTTTCTTTCTTTCTTCCTTCCTTCCTTCCTTCCTTCCTTCCTTCCTTCCTTCCTTCCTTCCTTCCTTCCTTCCTTCCTTCCTTCCTTTCTCTCTCTTTCTCTCTCTCTCTCTCTCTCTCTCTCTCTCTCTCTCTCTCTCTCTCTCTCTCTCTCTCTCTCTTTCTCTCTTTCTTTTTGGAAACCTCTCGGTAACAGGGGGAAATAATGAAGGTTTCCACCATCTTGGGTTAGCTGCCTGTGGAGTACTTATAGGAGGACACATACAAGAGGAACAGAAAATAAGGTAGAAAGGAAAAGGAGAGGAGAGAAGAAGTGAGGAACAAGGGGGAAGAAGAAAGAAAGAGAAGAAAAAATCCAATGGTTATTTCGCACAATTTCCCATGCTATTCTTTCTGCAAGCCAAAGTAAAACAAATTTCACCTTCAGAAGCACAAGACAACCATGAGTGACTGGAGAAGAGTTCTTGGTCAATGATTCTGCTGTCTTAGAATGAAATTGTCTCTTTTGATCTAGGAGCCCCAAATCAGCAGCAGTCTTAGGAGCCCTTAAAAGCAATAGAACAGGGAAGTGATGTCACCATCTTGACTGAACTTGGGAGCGAATGTCCTGCCTTGAGGTGAAGATAAAGGTCTAGAATATGAAAAAAAGCCATTTTTTCAAATTCAAATTTTCATAGAAATTGAAAAAATATTCGCTTATTTAATCAGCTCAATTTTTCAGTGTTAAAGCTTCTAGAAGAGATTCAAATGGAACCTTATTTTGGAGGGGGATGGGGAGGAAACATCCAGAGAAGTAGTCATTTCCCCAAGGTCACAGAAGTACTCAAGCTTTACTCAATAGCTTTTTTGTAGAATACTTTATAGAATAGTCCCCCAAAAGTCAGCTTGCATGGAACTTTTCTGCCGAACTCCTTCACCATCTCTATCAAGATGGGGTTTTCCGATCCTCACAACCACCGACTAGGAGGGGGATCTAGAAGGGAAGAGGGCAGAAGGTGCCATCCTCGCCTCCTATCTGGAAGGGTCCCTGCCAAACCCTGCCTACGTTGAGAGCAAGTGGCTGCCACATCATCGGAGGGAATGAGAAAGCATCCTGCCAGCTCACTGTTAACAAGTCTCTCTACCTCACAGAGGGGTCCTCTGAAGAGCCATCGAGTGAGCAGGTAATTTTATTTGGTGCTATTAGCCACTGTTCTTCATTGGATTAAGAGTTCCGTGGCACGTCCCATAAATTCACTCCCTGACTGGAAAGAAAAAAAAAAAACCCTCACCCGCACCGAGCAGAGCCAGGAGACAAACAAATGGGGACATCCGCGCTGACTTTAAGCAAGTCCCTGAGCTTCTAGTCAATTGCACCTTGGTCACAGTGAACTTAAGTGGATTTAAGTGATAGGCTGCTCACCCAATCACTGAGAAATAATCAGAGATGCCGCACGAGAACAGACTCCAATCCAATAAACTAAAAGCCCCAAAGTCAGCCACACCATAATTTGGAAATTGCTCCCCCTCTCTCCTCCCCCTCCCACTCAGTCTATTTCACAGGCTGAAATTGATCTGTCTAATCTCTTATCTGTGGCTATGAAATTGTATTTCCCTCTTAATAGGACTACAAATGTTAGAGATGAATAGTTCAATAGCAGGGAAAGGCTGGAAAATGAAAGGCATACTCAAAGGGGACATTTAGATTTATGCACTCATGACCAGAGCAGCTGATACACCTCAGTGACTGGAATTTCAATCAGCACCTGCTGCTGGCCTCATTTCTTGGGACCAGCCCAGGAGATACCCAAGGACTAGGAGGGCTTAACCAGGTAGGGTAGGATTCAAGGTGCATAAACTTAGAACCAGAAGGGCCTATTTTTTGTTCAATTGTTTCAGTCATGTGTGACATTTTCTGACCCCTTTTGGGCTTTTCTTGGCAAAGATACTAGAGTGGTTTGCCATTTCCTTCTCCAGCTCATTTTACAGGTGAGGAAACTGAGGCAAACCAGTTGTATGAGACTCTTCATGACCACTTTTGGGGTTTTTTTGGCAAAGATACCAGAGTGGTTTTTCTCATTTCCTTCTCCAGCTCATTTTACAAATGAGGAAACTGAGGCAAACCAGTTGTATGAGACTCTTCATGACCCCTTTTGGGCTTTTCTTGGCAAAGATACCAGAGTGGTTTGCCATTTCCTTCTCCAGCTCATTTTACAAATGAGGAAACTGAGGTAAACAGTTCAAAGTGACTTATTAATGTAGTCTGTACATGACTGAGGTCAGATCTGAACTCAGAGAAATGAGTCTTTCTGACTCCAGGACCAGAATTCTAGTTACTGTACTACTTACCTCTCTATGAACACCATAGAGGGCATCTAACCCAACTGCCTCATTTTATGGATGAAGAAATGAATCTGGAGAAATCAAGTCAGTTCCACCAAATCTGTAGAGATTTGAATTCAGGTTCTTAAGCCTTAAATCCAGTGGTCTTTCCACTCTATCGTGCTGCTTGACATAGGAAACTGGGAGTATTAAGGATAGCATCTCTGCTAGGGTTCTTTTGGAATCCTCTGCTCAGTCTCAGTATCCTTCCTACCCCACCTAGGCATTCAGTTCCCTTATGCTTTGCTCTGATTTTCCCAAGAGCCTTTGCTTGTTCTTTTCTTCCTTGTTTCTCCTCTGATAAAAACTTCACCACAGCTCCATTTCCATCAAAGCTCAATTCTTTTCTCCTATTCTTTCAGGGCTTTGGGACTTGAATGACTTGACCCTAGTGTATTTTTCTTAATTGATATCATTTGTTTTCAAATCACCTTCTCTCTTTTCCTACCTACTACATCACCTCTTGGAATAGAAAAAAGGAAAGGGTTGGAAAACAATACAATAAACCTAACCATCAGATTAATTATGCCATTTTTACATTAAGATTCATCTTTACCTCTCCCCTGCCTCACCAACCTCTGCAAGAAAGGGAGAGAGATATATATTCCCACCTGTTGTCTGGTGCCACATTCAATTGTTATAATTACTTAGCTTGGAGTTTAACAGTGGCAGCTGGGTGTCCCGATGGATGTAGTGCTATAGTGCTGAGCCTAGAGTCAGGAACATTCATCTTTCTCAGCTCAAATCAGACCTCAGACACATACGAGGTGTGTAATCTTGGGCAAATCAATTTACCTGTTGGCCTCAGTTTCTTCATCTGTAAAATGGGTTGGAGAAGGAAAGGGAAAACCACTCCAGTATCTCTGTCAAGAAAACCCAAAATGGGATCCTGAAAAGTTGGTCCCATCTGAAAAATGACTCAACAACAGCAACAAAGTTTTACAGTTTGTTATTCTTTTTCCACTTAAATTTTTGTAGTCAATTGTGTATAATTTTCCTGACACTGCTTCCTCTACTTGGCCTTAGTCCATATGCCTTTCTTCTCCTTTGTTATTTCTTCTAGCGTGGTAATGTTCCATTACATTAAAGTGCTACAATTTGTTTAGCCTTCCCTAATCAATGGACATCTACTTTATTTCCAATTCTTTGCTACCATAAACAGTGGCATCAACATAGAGTGCTGAGCCTGGAGGTAGGAAGAACTGAGTTTAAATCAAGCTTCACATACTTGCTAGCTATGTGACCATGGGCAAGTCACTTAACCTCTTTGTCTCAGTTTCCTCTACTCTCAAAAACGTGGATAATAACAAAACCTGTCTCACAGGATTGTTTTGAGGGTAAAAAGACATGATATTCACAAAGTGCTTAGCATAGTGGATGCTCCATAAATGCTTATTTCTTTCCCTTCCCAGATGAAATATCTGAATTTTTTTTACTAAGGCTTTCAATTTCATAACCCAAAGGAGTGACTAAATGGTGGGAATTTCAGATACTAGCACCAGGAGAGATGATCAGAAGCAGGGAGTATGGTATGTCTACCTCTAATCCCTAAAATTATATGTATATATCATATTATATTGAGTATTTTGACTCTAAGAGCAGGAGAATAAGGGAAACTAAAATGAGTCTGAGAAAGATTTTTTTTTCTTTTGGGGGGGGGAGCTGGAGATAGATGTGGGGTCAGTACTCTAGATAGGCAGGCTTCAAATATATTTAGTTAAGTTATTAGCATGACTCTGTTTCTTACTACCTTGAACCTTTTCCCCTCTTTGGGTCTCAGTCTCCTCATCTGTCAAAAAAAAAAAAGTGTTTTTCTATCTCATTCAATAATATAGTGATTAGAATACTAATAAGTTACCAATTAATTTAGGACTTCATTTTGCAATGTACTTCACAGATTATATTTGATTTGATCCTGCCAAGGCCTTCTGTGAGGTGGCAACAATATTCCTATCCCTGAGTCTCAGTTTCCTCATATGTAAAATTTGGGAATGGGTGAGAATGCTGTTGAAATTCCCTTCTCATAGTAATTTCTATTATTCCATTTTACAGATGAGCAATATAAGCTTCCTAGATATTAGAGGTTTCCATATCCTGGCCCTTTAATTTCTGGTGCTAGTTCAACACTCTCCTAACTGCCTATGCTCTCCAAGGGTCTATCCTGGCCTCTTTTATTCTACCTGAAATTCTCTTCTTAAGTGATTCCACCTACTCCCATCCACTTATCACTTTTATTTATTGAATTTTATTTTTTCTGATTAAGCAGCCCCTTCTTTTCCTAAGGTGCTTAGAACACTGATCTTACCACTAGATCTCTCCCCATTTAAGTTTTTCATATGCTTGGGTAGTTCCAGATACTTCAAAATTATTTTTTGATTGATAAGATGAATTATATCCATGTCCCAGATTATCAGCATGGGTTTAAACTACTTTTCCCACAAAGTCTCCATCACTATCTTCAGCTCACAGAGTAGAGGGTCAGATACCTTGAGAGTGGGAATTTTTAACCTTTTAAGGGGGTGAGTGTCTTAACACACATGCATGACAGTATGCTTTGCACACATACTTTGGCAGTCTAAGGAAGCCTATGGATGACATGTATAAAATATAATACATAGTATTAAAAACAGTTATAAGGAATTACAACTCATCAATTTGTATTTTGAAGTCTATGGATTCCCGAGTAAAGATTCTCTTGTTCTAATGGATCCAGATATCTAATTACAAAATATGAATACATTAGGAAGATTGTAAAGGAAGCAGTAAGGAGGGTGGGTTAGAAAAATATGACTGCTCCCTCCCTATAGAAACGAAATCAGAAACATGAGACCTATGAGAAAAAAAAATGTCCAAAAGGATCAAGTTGTCCATTGAGAAACCATAACAGCTGTTATTGAATAGAGCTTTCTTCTCAACTACATTGGGAGATAGGTAGAGCACATATTACCTTCTTTACTTATAAATTATAAAATTGAAGCTTTAGAGAGACTAGTTAACTTCTCTAGTTTCTAAAAATTCAAAATCCTCTAGAGTTGATCAGCTATAATAACTCCATCTTTATCTGATTGTGCAAAATCCACACTATTGGTCTGTTAAGTGCTCCAGTCCTATTCACACAACCATCAAATATTTTTGAGCCAGGTTTCCTGATTTTGAGGCCAGAACATTCTCTCGTAAGCCAAATGGCATTATTAAAAATAACTATTTCTGTAGTACAAAGGTTGATAAGACAGAACAAATATCTATTGAGAAATATACGGGATGTTTCTGTCAGTGGTTTTGCTGCTACCCTGAAGTCTAGACTGCCCTCTGCAACATGTATGCCCTTTTCCCCATGCATATATGATCCACATGGAGAATAAAGCTGTTGTTTGGTGTGTCCCTGATAACCAGCATATGGGTCTCTTCTTCAAGCCTAGGGAAGAATGTGATGACAATTTATAAACATGTCTTGCTGATTCAAGAAATCCAATGAGTAGATGGAATCCAAGTGTTCTAGGATTTTATAGATAGAAGGGGCCTTTGCCTTCATCTCATCCAATCCTCTCATTTTACAGATGATGCTAATAATAATCATGGGAATGGTCCAACCATTCAATTCAGCTCAACAATCAATGTTTAAGTATTTACAATGGACCAGGCACTCTACTGGAAGCTGGAGAATAAGAAAAAGAAAAGGGAAATAAATAGTATCTCTTTTTAGAGAGCTTACATTCTGCTGAGGGGACAGACCATGCATGTAGATAAGGAGAAAAAGGAGAGAGAGAGAGAGAGAGAGAGAGAGAGAGAGAGAGAGAGAGAGAGAGAGAGAGAGAGAGAGAGAGAGAGAGAGAGAGAGAGAGAGAAGGAGGGAAGGGGCAGAGAGGGAGGGAGGAAGTGATGTAGGCTGACAGTGGGCAGCAATAGGAATGAGAGCCTCATACTCTGAAATCTTGTATTTCTCACTAGTTAGACACGCATGAATTGTACATTTTTCAATTATCCACTCTGTATACTAGATCTGTAATGTTCTATACAAGATATCAGCTTTGTATGCTTATATTGTTCTTAGAAATAATTAATAACCTATAGTGATCCTCCAGTGTACTGCATCTCTTCCCCATGTTCTTGCTCTGGAAAGGCAGCAAGACCTCTCCCTGGAAAATGATGATAAGGTGGACAATGGCAAATCACAGAACCTATGCTTCGGGGACTCTGGCATTTCAGAAGAATCCTCCAATCTTGTGCATGCTTCTTATTCCCTATGGCAACAAACCCCAAAACATACCTCCACATGGGTTTGGAAAGGGAGATGCTAAGGTAGCAGACCACAATAAATATACCAACCCTGACTCACAGTAGGTGGTAGCTCAACTTTTTGGAGGAAGCTGACACCCTATAGATGAGTTGCTATTCCATGATATCAAGCTCCAAAGAGGCTACTCTACTAGTCCTTGGGCTTATCCATTGGCCCTAAGGATACCCGATTAGCCTATTAGACTATTCTACCAGCTATTGGGCTACCACCAAGAACTACTACTACTTCAAATAAAATTATTTTCTTACTTCTGGATTGAATGGAGTTTGAGTCTCCCATTCTTGGGGCAAAACCTTACTACAAACTTGGATGTGTTTCTCCCATATTGGAAGGAAGAGAGGCAGGAAAGAAACAGAGTGACAGAGTGACAGAGACAGAAACAGAAAGTCAGAAAGAATAAATAGTTATGGGATAGTGGGAAAGATATACCAAAGAGAGTGTTATCTTACCTATTTTTTAAACCATTACCCTCCATCTTAGAATCTTAATAGTATGCATTGGTTCTAAGGCAGAAGACTGTTAAGGACTGGGCAATAGAAGTGAAGTGACTTTCCCAGGGTCACCTAGCTAGGAAATGTCTGAGGTCAAATTTGAATCCAGGACTCCTTGTCTTCAGGTCTGATTCTTAATCCACTGAGCCACCTACCTGCCCCCATCTTAGCAATATATTTAAGGAAGCTGGGAACACTCAAAGGAACATCTTTCAGGCAAAGGGAACATATTGGCCAAGACATAAGGGTAAGAGATGGAATGTCAAAACAAGAGGAAAGGAAGTAAACCATTTATGCACTGATTAAAGATTTAGAAAGTGACTGTAGATCTAGTGCTAGATCCTCAGTCTGGGGTTTATACATCCCTTCTAAAGGGTATAGATTTTAGGGGGTCAGCAAACTTGAAACTTTTAATACATCAGTAACTATATTCCAGTATAATTAGCTTCCCTTTTTGGACCAAGGCATTTAATTTCATCCCTTTAAAGGCAGCAATCTGAGAAGAGGTCCATAGGCTTCACCAGGCTGAGCAAAAGGCCAGGATGCACAAAAAATGATTAAGAGCTTCGGAGACAGAAGAACCATCAGAGGCAATCTAGCAAACCTCACTAATTGTGCAGATGAGCTAACTGAAGTCTACCAGGATTAAATAACTTGCCCAATTCATATAGGTAGTAAGACTTTGAGGTAAGAGATGAACTCAGGCCCTCTGATTCCATTGCACCACACTGTTGTGGGGTCACTGATGCTTAATAAATGCTTAATGAATTAAAATAATTGTGCCATTGGGTTAAACCAGGTGATCTCCATCCCTTGCCTCTGAGCATCTGGAGACTACATGATTGTGGCACATGGAGGAGATGTGGGGGAATATCAAGATCGATTCCCTTGTCTCTCTTCTTTGGAAATTGCCTCCTCCAGTCAATCAGCCATTTATGCTATCTCCGTCAGGTCAATTAGAGGCTTTGGGGAGATTAAACAAAGCCACCCATCTTGGCAAGGGCCAGGGGCGTCTTTATTAACCTGCTTGCTATCTGCAATGGAGAAGAAAAATGACACAGAATGTGGTCAGGGAGTTGAGTGATTTCATAGACCAGAAGATAACGAGAGAACGATGATTCCCTCCCTGGAGAACAGGAGAGAGGGAGGATTTCCTAGTGGCTACTTGATAATGAGGAGTCAGATGGTATCAGCATAAAAAACAATCCAGCCAAGTCAGCAACTGAGGGAGCTGTGGCAGAGTCTACAGGGTCCTGAATCTTGGGCAAACAGACTGCAGAACAGGAGAAAAGGGACTTTCACCAGGTCAACAGGTTTCATTTCGACCAGAACAAATGGAGTTCTAAATGGAGAGGACCCAGTGGATAGGAGTGAAAGAGACAGTAGCATATGACTTCGCTGTTAATACCTATCCCTGATTGACTAATAGAGAAGCAACTTAGTATATTGGATAAAGTACCAGAATAAGGAATGAGGGTGCAAGAACTGTCTCTTGCTCATAATGTCTGTGTGACCCTGAGTAAGTCACTTACCCTCTAATTCCCCAAGTAGCTGTCTAAAACTAGGAATGGGGGAACAGTTACTAATTGGCATTGGGAAAAGAGGATTTCAATGGATTGCAGATTTAAAGCTGGAAAGGATCTTAGAAGCTAGATAGTCCAATTTACACATGGTCCTACAACTAGCAGACCCTTTAATCCCAAATTCAAATTAGCTTCACCTTCACTGGGAGATCCATATTCCAATGATTCACAGTTCCAGTTCAAAAATTCTGCATTTAAGTAGCTAATTTGTGGTCAATTAAAATAAAGGTATATTTCAAATTCTACTATTTTTTTGAAAGGATTCTAATAAGTGACTGAGAATCTATGGGATAGAGTTAGAAAGAAAATTTATTATTGTTATCCATTCATATTTTATTCTCCTTAAACACATTTGGGATTGGCAGAGAAACTAGAAAGGTTTGTCTTTTCTTTCTCCAATTCATTTTACAGATGAGAAAAAGAGGCCAGAAGGGTAAAGTGACTTGCCCAGTGTATAGCTGGAAATTCTTGAACCCCTAAAATCTATATTACCCAAAATTCCTTTCTGTATTACCTAGAATCCTTTTCCCTTTTCTTGTGTCCTCATGTTTAAGTGATTATATTTAAGTTTTCTGTGACTCCTCCCTCCCTCTCTCTTCTTCCTCGTGGTCGAGTTAGGCAGGTTTTACTCTAGTTTTTATTTTTAATTTTAATAAATATCATAAATATAATACTTGAGTTATTGTATATTAACTTTAAAACCCACGCCAGGATTACAGAGCCATTAAGTGCATGAGCCAGATTTGAACTTAGGTCCTCCTGACTCCAGGCTCAGTGCTCTGTCCATTGTGCAACCTAGCTGCCCTGAGAAGAGAAATGTAGAAACTTTTTAGGCCAATATTCTCAGTTTATGGCTATCACTATAATCCTGGGCAAATGAGTTAATGCCTCTGGGCCTCAGTTTCCTAATCTGCTAAAGGAGGAAATAGCTCATATAATTGTTGTAAGAAACCAGAGAGATATTATATATAAAGTTCTTCATAAATGTAAATTATTATTATTTGGGGTGTGGGCAAGTTAGACTACGATGTTGATGAGAAAAAGTAGAGACTGAAGTCTGCTTTGCCTATCCATTTATTAAAGGAATAAAATGCCTTATTCCTGAAATCCAACATGCTTATTATTCTATCTATGTTGTTTTTTGAAATTATCATCCCTAACAATAATAATTTTTCATTTTTATATAGTGATTTATGGCTTACAAGTCACTTTCCTCCTGAGGAACCGAGGAGATAAGCAGAACGAGTATTTTCAGCCCCATTTGATATTAAACTCAGACCTAGTGAGTTGCGCATAGTTTACAAGTATCCTGCTCAGAACTCAAAGACAAGTCCTCTGACTCAAGCAATAAAGCAACCAGCCATCAAGCATCTCTTCAACTCCTTGTGGCACACCAGAAACTACCTGGGCTCTAAAGGATATGAAAGCAAAAATGAAAAGGTTTGATCTGCAAGAGCATTCATTCTAATAGGAGAGACAATTACACACACATAGGTAAAACAGACTAGTTGTGTGACTTTGGGCAAGTCATTCTACTTCTTAGTCTCACTATTCTCTGTAAAAGGAGAATAATAATAGCAACTTCCCTTTAGAAGGTTATTGTGAGGATCAGGTAAGATAACATACATAAAACATTTTATAAACCACAATTGTATAAATATAAATTTACTATATACATATATATACAGGCTATTATTTATTATTAATAATATTACTATCATTTTTTAAACTCTTACCTTCCATCTTAGAATCAATACTGTGTATTGGTTCCAAAGCATAAGAGTGGCAAGGGCTAGGCAATGGGGGTTAAGTGACTTGTCCAGGGTCATATAGCTGGGAAGTGTCTGAGTCCAGATTTGAACCCAAGACCTCCTGTCTCTAGGCTTGGCTCTCAATCCACTGAGCCATCCAGCTGCCCCCTATTTATTATTATTATTAAATGGAAATTCAAGGTCACCATTGAAGTTGAGGAGATAATAGCAGCTAGAGGGAATAGGAACATGGAACTTGATAAGACTTGTTGGAAACCAGGAATATACAAAAGTAAGGGAGAGCATTCTTGTCATGGTAGACAACCACCATAAAGTCACAGAAATGGGAGAGAGGAACAAGTAGGCCACAATTTGCAAAAGAAAGCAATGCACATAATAAGATGAAAAAGGTAGGAAGGTGCCTGGGTTCAAAGAACTTTAAATGGCCCAAAATTGTTGTTTTGTTGTTTTAGTCCTATCTGGCTCTTTGTGATCCCATTTGGGGTTTTCTTAGCAAAGACATTTAAGTGGTTTGCTTTTTTCTTCTCTGGCTCATTTTACAGATGAGGAAACTGAAGTAAACAGGGTTAAGTGACTTTCCCAGGATCACACAGCTAGTAAGTATCTGAGGTTGGATTTGAATTAAGGCCCCTCTGACTCCACACCTGGTGCTGTATAAAATGTGCAGTCTCAAATTGGATTCTGTAGGTAGCCTCTGAAATTTACCAAGCAGGTAAAGTGATTAGAGCTACATTTACTTTAGGAAAATCATCACTGTAGGTGAGTAATGGACAATTAATATAATAGAGGAGAGAGGCTTAAAGAAGAGAGAACACTTTGAAAGATGGTACAATAAAGAATCCAGGGTCCTAAGACGTGATGAGAGCTTCAACTAGGCCACTGGCTATGGGAGTGGGGGAGGCAAATAAGAGAGATATTGAGGAAGCAGAAACAAGAAGATATGGGATGAATGAGAGTGAGGGGCAAAGGGACCAAAGACACTGGGAATCTAGGTAACTAGTGTTGATGGTAAATTTGGAGGGGAAAAGGTAGGGAAAGGAAGGTAGTGTGGAGAAGAGATAAATTATAAGAAAATGCATACAAAGGGCAGAAGCTGGAGATGGGTCAGCTGTCAATCAAAGGAAAATTCCATTTGGAATGTTACCAGGAAAAGTAGTTTGGAGCCAAGCCAACAGTGACTGTTTTGAAGGCTTTTGGACTGATGGTGGTGACCTGGAAGGAGGAAGCTGGGTTTATCTCTGGAACTTGGGACTTGGAAGGAAGAAGCTGCGTTTATCTCTGGGACTTGGGATAATCAAGTTGGAGGTGGCCTGGCTGATTTGAAGGCAGAAGAAGAAGGACAATATTCCATATATCTCTTCAGCTAGTGACTGAATTGCCATTTCTCTCAATATCCTCCACCCTAAGACTCACTGTAGATAATAGGGAAATCCCACCCCTCTTACCTTCATCTTCTATCTTGTCTTGCTTCTTGTCCTTTCGCATGCCTTATAATTTCTCTCTTCTCTACAGTAGCAGGGTCTTCCCCAGCCCTGGTAGGGAAACTGACCAGGTTTTCATAAACTATACTATAATTAGGCTTGGGAATTAAATTAAATCAAGCCAGACTTCAGGGATATTTAGATAGGTTCATTTGGGCTAGAAAAGAAAAGTTTTGGAAAGCTAGAGAAAATTTGACCTCCGGCAGCTATGCAAGGACCAAAGTCTCTTTAAAAGGTGCTTCTCCAGAAAAAGGGGTGAAAACCCGCATTTCTCTCTTCTTTTATACTTGCTCAAACACCTCCCACAAAGGAACTGTGATGTGTTTGAGGAAGTTAGGGTAAAGAGTCTTGGGAGATGTAGTCTCCCAGCGTTTAGATCCATTTTAAAATGCTGATGGTACTCTCAGCTGTTAAAAGAAAGAGAATGAGGGACCAATGACACTGGGAATCTAGGTAACTAGAATGCTGATGGTACCCTCAGCTGTTAAAAGAAAGGAGATGGGTTATGGGGTAAAAGAAATTGAGTTCTTTTGGGGGCATGTTGATTTTTTACCTATAAGACATCTAGTTTTGAAATGCCTGGCAATATATTTTAAAACAAAATTATATGTGTATGCATGTTATATATATATATATATTTAAAAATTATATATGTATTTCTTAATATGCCATGTATATGTATTCATGTGTGTGTTTCATATATGCATGCACACATATCCCCAATTTGGTTCCAAACCACAAGTTTTGAAAATTGGCCAATGGTCCTTTCAGGCACTGAGATAATTTTCCAAAATGCCCTTAAAACAATGTTTTCCTCTCCTGCAATAGAAATAGGTTGGGTCAAGTTGAAAGCCTTTAGGAAACACTGAACCCTGACAGGCCTGGCCATTGTTTCTCAGCTAAGCTCTTGTCCCTTTCCCAGGTTCCAGAGGGTGGTTTTGGCCCCTCTAAAGAAGATAAAACCTCACTATCTGTTTATGAGACATTTGGTATGCAGAGGAGCAGAAACTGTCTCTCATTACCACAGGATAAACAGCACTTCTGCAGAACAGGACACTGAGGGATGAAAGAAAGGCTTTGTGTTGTCACAAAGATAAAAGGCCCACTTTCTGTATAGAAAGAAAAAAAAACTGGGCAATGAAGTGGCATCCATTGTGTTGGCCATATTGAAATGTAGATTACTATTTGGGGGAAGATGCCAGGCTCCCTGAGGTCCTAGGATGGGTGACATGCAAGACCAAGGAGGAGGTTCTTGCTGCTAGAAGGTCCTTCTGTCCAAACATCTGCACGGTTTGTGCTGCTGATCCCAGGTGCAGATGTTCATCTGATGGGGTGGGCAGGCCAGGAGCTTTCACAAGGTCCACAAGGATCCAAAGTTCAAAATTAGACAAGTCGTCCCTGGTGAGCAAAGGACTAGACATCTCAGTGATGAGAATAAAGTACCCAAAGCTTTTCAGGAGATTTACCTCCCAACAAAACTGAATTTCTTGCTATACATTTTTCAGGACGTTTCATTTCCCACATCTGTATCTTCACAGAGTTTGCCTTCTATATGGTGTGAGCTCTTCCCCTGGATCTCTAAGAATTTCTATCTTCCTTCAAGTCTCATCCTGGGAACCACCTCCTATAGGAAGCCTTCCCTGATGCTTCTTAATTGTTAGTAATGTCTCAAAATACATAGTTATACCCATCCTCAGAAGACTTTCAGCTTCAATGACAAAGACTGTTTTGGTCTTTGGTGTTGTATTCCTCCCCCCAAAACCTTGTTAGTTTGAATATGTTTGTAAGACATGAATCTTGATGGTGTGATAACCAGAAGCATCTACTAAGAGAAGGACACAGCAAAGGGATCATACATTAAGGCTTAAAGAGGACATTAGATATCAAATGGTCTGTGCTCTTCCCATTTTTTTTTACAGAGGAAGAAACTGAGGCCAAGAGAGGGGCTGTAACTTGCACAACTAGTCAGCAGAGAAAAAACTCATCAATCCAGGGGTGTCTTTGATCCCGAGAGGTCATCTAGCCTCACCCCTTCATGCTATAGTTGAGGGAACTGAAGCCCAGGGATGATAAGTAACCTGATGTGACAGTGGGGATGACTGAGATTTACTCAATCAATTTCCCCTGCCCCCACACTCAATTAAAAGGAGAGGTAAGAGGCTCAATTCAGTTCTCCCAATCACGAGCTTTAGATTAAGTGAAAAAATAATTTTGAAAGCCACTTGATGAAGAGGAAAAGTCGGCAGACAGAAAGCTTGTTCCAATCAGCCAAGAGACTGCATCACATGGTCCAGGTTCCAGTACAAAGGCACTTGTGAGATAGAGTCACAGAGTTCCAGCCAGTGGTGAGCAGGAGAGAGAACATTCCTTTGAGGAGGAATCAAAGAAAAGGAGGCTGTTCAATATCAGCCTTGACAGAGGTCTCCTTCTTCTCTGCTCAACCAAATTTGGCTAAAGGAAGATCTTTCAAGCTTTGAAGGTTCTGGAGGATTTTTCCCATCTTTCCTTTGGGGCATCTAGGTGGCCCGGTGGATAGAGTGGCAGGCTTGGAGTCAAAAAGACCCTATGTTCCAATTTGGCTTCAGACACTTACTGGCTCTATGTGACCCCATAAAAGTTACTTAACCCTGTTTACCTCAGTTTCTTTATATGGTAAATGATCTGGAGAAGGAAATGGCAAACTATTCCAGTATCTCTGCTGAGAAAACCCCATATGGGGTCATGAAGAGTCTGACACAACTGAAATGACTGAATAACAACAACAACAGTTTCCATCAATGTCATAGAATTGTCCCTCTGGAACCGCAACATCTGGAGACAGCAGCTACATGAGGAGCCAAAGATAGACAAGACACAAATTGACCAAGCTTGAAAAGGGAATATTTGAATGTCTGACATGCTTCCGAATGTGTTTTTTACCCCATTAGAATGTTCCCATTGAGTCCCTGTGAACAAAGACCATCTTAGTTTCCTATTTATATCTCCAGGACTTACCATAGTAGTTTACACATACTTACTAAATCCTTCCTTCCTCCTTCCTTTCCTTCCCATTCCTTTCTTTCCACAAATGGGGGTGTGAATTTCCAATAACCGAAACTGGTAAAGTGTGCCTTTTTACATGTGCTCTCTAAGCTTGAGCCCTCTTCCTTTGGACTCTCAGCATCCTGGTGGAATAGAGAGTCCCAGACTTTTTGGGGGGAGGAGGAATGTTTCCTGCCAACTTTTCTCATGGTAGTATTTTACATATCCATTTCCGAGAAAGCTACTTAAGGTTGGCTAATCAGTGATTCTCAGTTGATAATCTTTTCAGGGGAAACACAGTGATAGGGAACCAATCATTAGATTCATTCTGACTGTACTCCTAAATCTCTGAGGGGCAGATGGAGCCTCACCATGGGTCACAAAACTCGGCGCTATATGGGCTATACTTGCCTAGGGTCACCTAGGCATTAGAGGTAGGATTTGAATGTAGAGTCAATGTTCCTTCCAGTCCATCATAGTAGTGGTAGTCTCTCGGTGACCGAGAATGACTATTGTCTTTGTGCAGTTTCATCAACAGTGTACCCTCATGTGGCTTTGGAGTCCAAAGACTGAGGCGCAGAGTTTGTGGCACATGGGGCATGGGGCTGCTTTCCAAACTGGCCCATGGTTGTAGGGAGAAGCAATTTGTCTAAACTCACACAGATAGTAAGAGACAGAATTGATGTCTTCCCTCCGGGATTCTGTATCTCGCCCCATCCTTGGTTCCACAGCACCCCACTGCATAATGCATTCAGACTGTGAAAATGAGCAAGAGTGAGGTGGCACAGTAGATAGTGCCCTGAGGTTGGAATCAGGAACATCATCTTAATGAGTTCAAATCTGGCCTGAGACACTTGCACACTGTGTGACTCTGGGCTGAATTCTTTTAGAAAATTCAATCCTGAATGCTATCTAAAATGGAAGTGAGAAAGAGAGAGATAGAGATAATGCAGACACAGAAAGAAAGATGCACAGAGACATACAGAAGTAGAGATAAACAGTGAAAATAGAAACAGAAAGAAAGTGAAGGTGGGAGGGAAAGAGGGAGAGAGTTCTCTAAAAGCAAGCAGCAGGCTGAGACTTCAGAAGAAAAAAAAAAGAAAGACAAATATAGAAGCAATAGGGCACTGGATGCCCAGTATCTATCACCCATTAGATAACTCACTGAACCAAAACATGTTTGTACTCACTCTCCTGTAGCTTGTTCTTTGCTTTGCCAAGTCTATTGGACTGGCTGTTGATTGGCCGTTCCCCTTCAGTGTCCCTGTGTGGAGGAGCAGATTGGGGAAAAAGCTATGAAAAACATTATGGAATTCTTCCTCTGAAATCTATAAAAGACAGAGCTGCCTCCTGGCTGCCAATTGCTCCACCTTTAGTTAGGTTGTCTGCTGAGGGAAGAATAGGAAAGGGACAGTATGGAGAATCACAGCTAAAGATGATTCCTTTATAACAAACACAATCACTTTGTACCTAGCTCTCCTGAAATTTGTATTCTTATATATTATTTTATTATTGTGCTTATTATATATTATGAAGTGCCAAGCTGCTAGGTGGTACAGAGGATTGAGTACTTAGCCTAGAGTCAGGAAGACTCATCTTCCTGTGTACAAATCTGGCCTTAAATATTTGCTTACTGTGTGACCCTGGCCAAGTCACATAACCATGTTTGCTGTAAAATAAGCTGTTGAAGGAAATGGCAAGCCACTCCACTAACTTTGTAAAAAAAAAAAACAAAAAACCCCCTCAATTTTTAGAATCATGAAGATCATGATTTATGGAACCATAAAATCATGAAGAATTGGACGTGATGGGAAGTACTGAACAACAACCACAAGAGATGATATAATAATGTAGGATCAAACAATTCTATGTTCATAGATTTAGAGTTATAATGGATGCCAATGGCTGTTCATTTTAACCCCCTTATCTACCTCATTTCTGGGAGCCATTAAAGATCACGATGTTTGACATGGTCACATGTCCAAACTTGGGACTGCAAAGCAGCCCCCAGGAAGGATGGAAACACCCACTGAAACCCCCCTACAGTGATTTTCCTTATTGACATTCCCCCTTATTATTGGAATTGCTATGATTATTATTCTTACTTAGTCCTAGGAAAAATAGATGAGAGCAACATGCTTGCAGGGTTAATACAGATGTCCCATTCTGTCTCCCCAGGATATTACCAGGAGATCCCACTTAAAAAATTAAACCTAAGGTTTCTTATATACCCACTTAGATAGCACCTTCTTTTCTAGGCATAAAAACTTCTGTCAAATCTATGCTCTGAATTGCCCAGCATATATCTGGGTCATGTTGATTCTACCCTCTGACCTTGGTCTTAGCAACAATGTTTTGTTGACTATCTCCCTAGGCTTCCTGTCTGTTGTTAGGTTCTATGGAAACATGTATGTTGGGAATGAAACTGTGCCAAGTAGATGTGTGATCATGAGGGTATAAAATAAAGCCAGGTCTCAGCCAAGGTGGAGCAGTTTATCCTGTGAATGCTGTGCTGTGGGTTGAATGTGAAAGCTGTGTCCCATCCATCATTCCATGGATAACATCCCACCTCCAAGACCCCATCCCCTGTGGAAGGATGACCCATCCCACAGCACCTCATCACCTGGCTAACTGCGTTTCTGAAGTGAAGCCTTGACCCAGGCCTTCTTGACTTTCAGATTTCCTGAGTGTTCTATGTAGCATCACAAACACCACCACTGCCAATTGTTGATACCTTCAAGTCTCTGAAGCACTTTTCATACAATATTTCATTCCAAATCTGGGAGGTAGGTGTAATTAGTTGCCTTATTTGAAAGATAAGGAACCTGAGACTTCCATAGACCATGACTTATCCAGATAGTTGAGTCAGTTCAAGTCAATACGCATTTATTGATTACTATATTCCAGGTCTGTTCCCAAGATTTCCTAGGTGGAATGAGAAGAAGAGAACAATCCATTCCAATGGTCAACAAGGCAGCTGAAGGAGGCACTGTATAGTGCTTAGAGCTTGGTCAGACATGGAAGAAGCCAAGGTCATGTGCTGCATCCTGAATCATCAAGAGTTGTCTTGACTTTTATCTTGTAACCTGTTATAAGGAAAATGAAAGTTTGCAGAGAAAAGAGGCATGAAACCAACAGGTAAAGATTCTGGAATGCTGCAGTCAGTGGGGGGTGGGAGAGGTTAAGCTGAAAACTCAGAGACTGTGGAGGCTATCTGTCTCTCTCTAGATTTGAACCTGGAGGGAGTGGATGGTGAGTCCTGAGAGTTTGACCCTATCCTGATTGCTGTGTTGCTGTTCTTGTTCTGTGTGTCCTGGAAGGGACCACTCACTGGAAGCCCAACCGAGAAATGGAACCAGTTCAGAGACACGGTGATGGAAACATCAAAAGCAGTTCTAGGCCCCAAACAATGCAACCACCAGGACTGGTTTGATGAGAACAACACTGCTATTGAAGACCTATTAAACAAAAAGAACAAAGCCTTTATGGAATGGCAAAATAACCCAAACTCTGCTCCTAAAAAGAACAGATTCAAGTCTCTCCAAGCCATGGCGCAGTGTGAGATCAGGAAAATGTGAGACCGATGGTGGGAAAAAAAGGCAGAAGAAATCCAGCGCTTTGCTGACACGAAAAACTATAAACAATTTTTCAGTGCCCTCAAGACTGTCTATGGGCCATTAAAACCCACCACCACTCCCTTGCTATCATCTGACGGTGACACTCTCATAAAAGATAAAACAGGCATCAGCAACAGGTGGAAAGAACACTTCAGTCAGCTTCTCAACCGACCCTCTTCAGTCGACCAAACGGCCCTTGACCAGATCCCCCAAAACCGCACCATCGAACAACTTGATGTCCCTCCTTCAGTAGAGGAAGGCCAAAAAGCCATTAAACAAATGAGTACAGGCAAGGCACCCGGTAAAGATGGGATCCCAACCGAGGTGTACAAGGCCTTAAATGGAAAGGCGCTCCAGACATTCCACATAGTGCTGACTAGCATATGGGAAAAGGAAGACATGCCCCCAGAACTCAGAGATGCCTCCATCATAGCCCTGTATAAGAACAAAGGTGCACGAACAGCCTGTGACAACTACAGAGGCATCTCACTACTCTCCACTGCTGGAAAGATCCTCGCCCGTGTTATACTCAACAGACTCCTGTCATCTGTCTCAGAGCAGGACCTGCCTGAATCACAATGTGGCTTCTGACCAGATTTCAGCACCATCGACATGGTCTTCACAGTGAGGCAAATGCAGGAAAAATGCCTTGAGCAGAACCTGAGTCTCTACATTGTCTTCATAGACCTGACGAAGGCGTTCGACACAGTGAACAGGGATGCATTGTGGGTTCCTTAGCAAGCTCGGTTGCCCAGCAAAATTCATCAAACTGATCCAGCTCTTTCATGTCGACATGACAGGGGAAGTCCTATCTGGTGGAGAGACTTACAATTGCTTCAACATCTCCAATGGCATGAAACAAGGCTGCGTCCTTGCTCTGGTACTATTCAACCTATACTTCACCCAAGTATTACAACATGCTGTGATGGATCTAGACCTGAACGTCTACATCAAATACAGACTGGATGGCTCACTATTCGACCTTCGCCGCCTGACTGCAAAAACAAAGACAACAGAGAGACTCATCCTGGAAGCTCTCTTCGCAGATGACTGTGCTCTCATGGCCCACCAAGAAAATCATCTCCAAACCATTGTGGACAGGTTCTCCACCACAACAAAACTGTTTGGCCTAACTATCAGCCTCAGCAAAACAGAGGTGCTGTTCCAACCTGCACCAGGGAGGCCAACGAACCAGCCATGCATTAGAATCAATGGCACACAGCTTTCTAACATCAACACTTTCAAGTACCTGGGCAGCACCATCGCCAACGACGGGTCCCTAGACCACGAGATTAATGCCAGGATCCAAAAGGCCAGCCAGGCACTCAGGCGGCTGCTCTGCAAAGTCCTCCAACACAGAGGTGTAAGCACTGCGATGAAGCTCAAAGTGTACAATGCAGCGGTCCTCAGCTCGCTCCTGTATGGTTGTGAGACATGGACACTGTACCGGAAGCACATGAAACAGCTGGAGCAATTCCACCAACGCTCCCTCCAGTCAATCATGAGGATGCAATGGCAGGACCGAATCACCAACCAGGAAGTCCTCGACAGAGCCAACTCCACCAGCATCGAAGTCATGGTCCTCAAAATCCAGCTACGATGGTCTGGACACATCATCCGCATGGACCCACAGCGAATACCAAGACAGGTATTCTATGGTGAACTGTCAGCTGGACTCAGGAAACAAGGCTGACCAAAGAAAAGATTCAAGGATCAGCTAAAGTCCAACTTGAAGTGGGCTGGCATTACACCAAAGCAACTAGAACTCGCTGTCCCTGACAGAAGTAGCTGGCGAGCCCACATTCATCATGCCGCCACCACCTTTGAAGATGAGTGACGTCGACGTCTTGCCGCTGCGCGTGAACGCCGACACCAGGCCACAACCGCACCTCCCGTAACAACTGGCGTCCCATGCCCCATGTGCCACAAACTCTGCGCCTCAGCCTTTGGACTCCAAAGCCACATGAGGGTACACCATAGATGAAACTGCACAAAGACAATAGTCATTCTTGGTCACCGAGAGACTACTACCAGATTGCTGTGTTGCTGTTCTTGTTCTGTGTGTTCTGGAAGATCTGAAGAATCTGTCATTATCCTGTATCAAGCTGTCAGTAAGCAGAGATCTGAGTCCATCTGGACTTGGGACCTTTCCTTAGATTCCTGCTTGATCTGTTATTGACCAGTATCTCTAATAACAACCAAGAGAGGATTTTAGTGCAGGATAGATAGTCAAGGACTGGAGTTTCATAGATTAGCAGGACAGGGAGATAGAGTAGGAAAACAACTCTGAAGATTAAGAATTAGCTTTTGGTTCCTTAGCTAGTAAAAATTGGATTTTCCCCTTACCTTCTTAACCTCTTCCTTTGGAAATAAAATACATTCCCCATTTATTCCCAGACCAGGCTCTTCCTGGTCCAGCTTGTCTCTTAGGCCCTTTCACCCACAAACTCAGTTAATCCCATCTAATCCCATCTCTAACATACCCCCATAACACACTGGACTGCCATGACTCTGAAAGAGAGGGATGCTGATGACTTTGTTCAAGTCTGCCTCACTTAAATCTAATTCACTCAAAAGTCAAGACTTCAGCCTGTTTAGTCATTGAACATTTTTCAAAATGAAGACGGAACAACACCAATTATATACCATGCATGGTGCTAAGAGGT
Source organism: Monodelphis domestica (assembly GCF_027887165.1). Taxonomy (NCBI): domain Eukaryota; kingdom Metazoa; phylum Chordata; class Mammalia; order Didelphimorphia; family Didelphidae; genus Monodelphis; species Monodelphis domestica. The sequence continues at coordinate 406,984,836 of NC_077230.1, read as the reverse complement.
GGGGAAATAAATACTATCAAAATGAAAGACAAGTACTGACCACAAGGTTCTGAGTCATCATTTGATCATAGCATTAAATGGCATCATATTAATTTGTTTAGGGTCTGTACAGTTTTCCTACCAGGCTCTCCCATGAATAATCTCCTCAAAATATGTTCATTCCCTTTTCATTACTAAGTGTCATCTTTCTGGCTTGGCTTTCCAGTAGCCTCCTCTACATGTTTGGAATAGAGGGTCATTTTTCTTCCAAGTTTCTATCTACCCTCAAAGGCAGGTTACAATAGAATCAGCAACATAGAGTGAAAGAGACCTTAGTAAATCATTTTTACAGATAAGGAAACTAAAACCCAGAGAGATTGGGCGATTTGCTCAATGTCACATAGGACTTCAAGCTCAGCCCTCTGGTTACTACCACCTGAATGAAGGCTCAGTTTTTCTGAGCCTTTATTTAAAATGGTAACAACAAGAAACTCAACATATAAAGGAATGAGGCAGCATGGCCTATTAGATTGAGGGCCTCTAAAACATATTAACTATGTGTCCTTGGGCAGTCAGTTAATTTGTCAGAGTCCTCAATCTGCACCAGTTGAGGAAATTTTCACAAGAGTTTCCTATCCTGATGAAATCATAGGCTCTGATCAAAATAATAATAATAATTAGTATTAAACTAATAATAATGATGATGATGAATTTTTCTTGAACCAGTGCTTCAAGAATGCTGAATTTTCTTACTGCAGACTTCTTATGCCCTTTCCAGGATGTTACTCATGGTCCATTTGGGGTTTTCTTGGTAAGAAAATTGGAATAGTTTGCCATTTCCTTCTCCAGATCATTTTATAGATGAAGAAACTGAGATCAACAGGGTGATGTCCCCTGCTCTGCCCCCTGGACTGACCTCCTGGGCAGTCTTTTCTTTTCTCTTTTCTTCTGTGATTGTTGATGGCTGGACTTCCCTGTATAGCTTGGTTGAGGGGCCCTAATGGCTGGGCTGCAGAATAACAAGCTAAATGGAGCAATAAGGAAAGTAAACTATATATCTTATTCCTTTTTTCCATAGTTTCCCCTATTACTTTTAATTAATAAAATTACTAATTTTCTGCCAATCTCATAATTTTCCCTTTTACAGAAGGAAAGGAAAATTCATTTTTGTCTTCACATACCCAAGGGCTGGCTCATTGTCTGGGAAATCATGAAAGCTTGCTGAAAGTTTACTGACAGGGAAAGCTAGATGCTCACTGGATAGAGAGCCAGGTCTAGGGAACTCCGTGGTTTTTTTTCTTCTTCTTTTAATAAGGTTTTCAAAAGATCAAAGAGAATTTTCTTTTACCTCTTTCAGGTTCAAATGTGGCCTTAGATACTTCTAAGCTGTGTGAACCTGGGCAAGTCACTAAACCCATTTAATTGCCTACCCCTTACAATTCTTTTGCTTAGAATTGATATTTAGTATCATTTCTAAAATAGAAGAGAAGGGTTTTATTTGTTTGCTTGTTTGTTTTTTTTTTTTTAAAGAAAGCTTATTGGCTTGGATTCCATTGAATTGATGATATCTAGAGAACTTTTTTGCTGAAAAAGACAGACAGCTTCCTCCTTGCTTTAAAATGTTTTCTGGAAATGTCAAGAAAGTTTTGAGTTTATTTCAGTCTAGTTCTTTCCAAAGATCTGTCTCTCTCTCTACACTATCAAATTAGGAAGATACTTCCTTCTTTGGGGGGTAAGAGAGGACCAGGATCATGTTTTGTGTCAATAATATATTGAGGGCTACACCCCAATGCCCACCAACTCCCCATCTGTCTACAAGAATAAGGATGGCCCCGGCCATCAAGGACAGGGAAGCATTCAGAACTATTCAAACCGATACACTTTGAAAGTTCATAGTAACATAACTGTCAAATTGTTTCTGACTTGAACAAAGTGGAATAAAAATGAGCCTATTAAAGGTTCCTTATAAAACCTTCAGCCTTTAAGAGTTTTGCTCATCTAGCTTTGAAATGCACTTGGGCAAGTCCCATTTTTTCTCTCAGAAAAAAAGACCCTTAATGAGTTCATTTCCCCAAATATCCAGCCTACTTTTTGACTAATGATCGAGGCACTGGTAAAATTTGTGACCAAAATGAATCACGAAAATAAATGAGAATCATCTTTCTCTTTTTCTTTTTAAGTTTGATCTTAGCAACAAGACATTAAATTCAACCAATCCCCATTAAATCCCCATTATGAGCAATGAAGTCTCCTGCCCTTAGAGATACAATAATAAAATGTAACATATGTATCTGTCCTCAAGGAGCTCCAATCCTACTGAGAAGCTTACGTTATTCTAGACAATCTATTCAGTCTTCATGCAACTACTATATTTGAGTTCTTTTTTCATGAATATAACTGTATAGGTCTGTGGGGATCTGAGAGAGTGAAATGAATAACAATCATGTCTGCCCTCAAGGATCTCATAATCTAGTTATAGAGACAAGATACCAATATGTGCATCAAAAGTTAAATAGAAGCACATGACAAAAATATAAGTGATATCACATATTAGACAATGGTAGCTGCTATGAATGGGGAGACATGTGGTGTACTGGATAAATCACAGCTTCTGTGGTAAGATGAGCAAGACTTATAATGTTAATACTCCTTAAGCATAAGAATAAGTCACATTACCTGGCTGAGCCTTGGTACTGACATCTTAACAAGATGATGAATGAGAATGATAATAATGATGATCATGATGCTGGTCCAGTATGCATACATTCTCTATTCACCATATAGACTCTCTCTCTTCCTTTAAGAAGTAGCCCAAACATGACCTTCTCAATGGAACATTTCCTGGTCCATCCAAATCCTAATGCCCTTCCTTCTTCCTGATAAACTTTTAGGTAATTATTTTGTATTTATTTGTACTTATAAAAATTCAATAAACATTTATTAAGAACCTACTGTGTAGCAGAACTAGGAGAACATTGTATACAGTAACTGAAACATTGTGGGACAATCAAATGTAATTGACTATGCTACTAGCAGCAATGTAATGATCCAGGACTATTCTGGGGGTCTTATGAGAAAGAACGCTATCCACATCCAGAGAAAGAACTGTGGGAGTAGACATCCAGAAGAAAACATGATTTATTACTTGTTTATATGAGTATATGATTTGGGGGTTTTGGTTTTAAAAGATTTCTCTATTATAAAAATGAATAATAAGGAAATAGATTTTGAGTGATAATACATGTATAATCCAATGGGAAATAATAATTATTGCAGTATTACAGGATACTGTGTGCCAGGAACTATGCTAAGCACTGGGGACATATTTAATGAAAGAAAGTCCTTGCCCTGAAGTTGCTTATAATCTAAAGGGAGAGAAAACACACAAAAGTAGTCAGGAAGCCCAGGAGAGACATGAGGGAGTATCCTTTTCTATGGAGTTTAAGCTAGGCAAAGTAACAGATATATAATAATTTGAGAACCCAATTTTTGTCTTATATAAAGGAAGGACATTGGGAGGACTTTGATACTCTGCCTTCTAGCCCTCTTATCAAAGGGGAGAGGAGGCTGAGGGAAATGTTGTCAAGCAAGGCTGGAGTTAGCAGTATGGGGATTCTATATGTGTGTGCATATGCATGTATATTAATGAATATTATAATTATATGTGGGCATATAAAATTTATATATTATACATCTATGGACAGTTAGGTAATAGGGTGGTGGATAATTAATAACTAAGGAAACAATCTGAACCATGCAATTTATTAGAAATATAGGCATAATAAATGGGTCAATGGACTCTCCAGTCAGTCCAGTGACCCTGAATAGGGAGAGAAATTTTTTTTGCATTTAATTAAATAAGTTTAATTAATTTTTAAAAATTAACAGGATATAAGCGAGGCCACAAAATTACATGATTTTATTTTTAATAAGAGGAAATATTAAGGATTTTCTAAGTTGGGTGGAAGTATGAGTGAATTTTGGTTAACTTGAGAGGAGGGGCAACTAGATTCCAAGGTCTTGCTTTTCCTAGGATTTAAAGGTATTAATTAATTGCATCTCCCAGCATTTACAAAATATTAGATAGCCTACTCCATCGAGTTTCCCATGAATGATTCTGAGAAAAACAAGATGGAGTATAATACATGCACAAGATCGCATTAGTGTTTATGAGATACAATTGTTGTATATTTAAACACTGTAGACACTTAATAAATGATTATTGTTGACCTGTGTTTTTATTATTTCTCTAATAACATAAGTCAGTATTGGTAGGTCCTGATCCCAATGAAACAAGAGGTCTAATCCCTATCTTGATATGAGTATTAAGCTTATAATTAGTAGAGGCTTTATTGATGTAAAATTCTGAAAAGTTTTAAGGAACACAACAAGTACATTCATAATGTTTAAAACCTCTTTTAATGGTTTCCTGTGAATGTACAAAGGGCCTCACTTCTGAGAATAGGAAAGACTTTTTTCTCTGACTGACCAGGATGTCACCAAATATACTTACGTCTTTTACTTGAATAAGTGGAAAAATGACAGACTTAATGGAAATTTGATTATACCAAGAAGATGTGGAAACATAGTACAGTGGGAAGATTGCTGGAATTTCCATCCAACGACTGACTAGGGTTTGAATTCCATCTCTGATTGTTATTACCTGTAGGGCTGGGGAAATCATTTACTTCTCTGAATCTTAGTTTTTCATCTGTAAAATAAGAGATGTAGATGGTAGTATGGAGGGTCAGGGTGGGATAGAAGTAATGATTATAATGTCACAGGGTTTCTGGGAGCAAAAGTTCTTTATAGACCTCAATATTTTAGAAAAAATTGGTCATTTTTATACTTGTCTTAAATTTCCCCCAAAATAATTGGTATGATTTCAGTGGAGGAAAAGGTAATTGTGAACTAAAGTGATCAGATCTTGAAGGACAGGACAGGGAAAGAAGATGCTGCTGAAATTAAAAACCTCAGTATTATAGATGCTTCCCACAGAATACTGACAGCAAACATCTCAGGAAATAACCCCCAGGGAACGAGGATGTAGCCTGGCAAGTGATGTTCTTGCAAGATTTTCAGCCACAGCTATTGAAGGCCCAGGAGAAAAAATTCTTGCCATCAAAATCTTTGGAATTGCCAATATCTTAACATCAGAAAATGATAGAATTTTTTCAGTAGAAATGTTATGGAAAAGGAGGCACTAACATCTGCTTTGTCAATTCACCAAGGACCCCGGAGTCTTTCCTTCTGGCTTTCAAGGAAAACTTTCCAAATGTGTCTTCTCTCTCCCCCATTAGAATATGAGCACATTGAGAGCAGAGAATATCTTACTCTTCTAATTCTATCCCAATTACTTTGCACCCATGCAAACAGAAGGTACTAAATAAAATTTTTGTTCATGCTTTCATCAAGTTAAACTTCAAAACTTGCTTATGGCACATTCTTTCCAATTAATAGTGCACTTATATTCTTGAAGAAGGCCAAGAGTTTCTTTGGGCTACTTGGAAGGGAGTGAGCTTCAGCTAATGGCCTTGAACTTCTAAAACTGATAACTAACATTTTCATAGTTAATATATCTATGATCTCATGAATGAGAATGACATGATAGAATTTGGTATAGAGTATGAAAGAACAGGATAGAATAGGATAGGATAGAGTAGAGTAGGATGGGAAAAGAAAAGGATAAAATGAGGCAAAACAAGACAGGATAGGATAGGATGACAGGATTGGATAGGGCAGAATAGGATAGGGTAGGTTGGGATGGGATGGGATGGGATGGAACAAGATGGGATGAGATGAGAAAGAAAAGGACAGGGCAGTATAGAGGACTTTGCTGGGATAGGAGATGTTGGGATGAGATGAGGTAGAATGGAATAATGTAGAGTAAGGTAGGATAGGATACAGCAAGATAGGATAACATAGGACAGGAAAGGATAGGATAGAATGAGAATGATGAAAAAGAGATAGATAAATAGATGGTGACTGGATTGATATGATATGACAAGATATGACATGACATTATCATATGACAGAATCGTGACTATTAGATCAGAGCATCCTTTTGATGCAGATGACCACTCATCCACACTTTCTCATCATTTGCAATTCTTGACCATATTATAGAATTCTAAGATCAAATTTGAAAGGGATCTTTGAAACTATCAAATCTTACACCCTCATTTTACAGATAAGGAAACTGATATTCATGTAGATCATAGAATCATCCAGTCAATATCCATTTAGGAAGCATTTACTGTGTATTCTGTTTAGGACTATGCTAAGGACTCAGAATACAAAGAGAAGGGGGAAAAGTCACCAAAGAGTCACACGTCCATTTTTTATCCAGAACTGGAAGGGATCTTAGAGGCCATCACAAGGCCTTTACTCTACTAATGAGAAAACTGAAAATCATAGAGGTCATCAGGACATGGAATCATTAAATCATAGGATCACATATTTAGAGTGGGATAGAACTTTAGAGGCCCTCCAGTTCAATTCATTTATTTTTATCAATGAAGAAACTGAGACTCTGAAAATTTAAATTACTCTCCCATGGTCACTCAGATAGTAAATTATAAAAGCCAAATTTGATCCCTTGTTCTCTCATTATTTACACTTTTCTTTTCTTTACTTAAGTCCTCAATATGAGGTCTATGCAAAATTCTGTATATCCCTGGCAGCTAGTGGCAATCCATGAGAATTTCAAGAAATTGTGGGAATAGGAGAGAGGGCTTTCCCCCCCTGAAGCTAACTAGGAAGTTACCAATAACTTTTGAGTCTTTTTTTTAATAACCCTTAAGGGCTAGGCAATGGGGGTCAAGTGACTTGCCCAGGGTCACACAGCTGGGAAGTGTCTGAGTCCAGATTTGAACCCAGGACCTCCCATCTCTAGGCCTGGCTCTCAATCCACTGAAATACCCAGCTGTCCCCAACTTTTGAGTTTTTTAATGGACAAGGAGCTGAGGGTTGAATTAGGATAACCTGAGTATAAATACAACTTCAAACATTTACTAGCTGTGTGACTCTGAGCAAGTTGCTAAATCTCTGTTTGACTCTATTACCTTCACTATAAAATGAAAATAAGAATGACAGCTACTTCCCAGGGTGGTTGTGAGCATCAAATAAGACACTATTTGTGAAGTACTTACTGCATCATCTGGCATATAGTAGGTGCTTAATAAATTCTTGTATGTTTCCTTTCTTTGAATATTTCATTGTTTCCAGCACAGTTCTTGGTTGTCTGTAATCCCTCAATTTCACTTGATTAAATTCCTTCCTCCTTTAGAAAGCAAGGTCCTTAAATTCAAGGATTATTTCATTTTTGTGTAATAAACCCAGAGCCTGGTAAGTTCTAAGAAGTGCCCCCTCCCAAATGCTTGCTGGTCACTTGCATGAATTCCCAATGATTCATCTGACACTTCCTGTCCAGCCGTTCATTGTGGTAAATATCTGATACCCTTCTTGTTCCCACAAAAGAGCTCTCCATTGGCCTTTGGGACACCCACAACATTGATTCTTCAAAGATTGGTATCACAAGATTGACAAGTAAACAGGATCCTTGGGACAAGAGGTATGCTATAAAAAGATGCTGCTTTTCTTCCAGGGAGCAATTTGGGACAAAGCAGAGTGACTATGTGAGGGTAAATATTTATGTAAGAAAGGTTTGAAATCACAAGACGAGAAGCAGAAATTCTGTGCCTAAGGTGCAGGCACCCCTTAGTGGCCAAAAGTTGGGCTTGGTGCCTGTGAAAGGATGCTACCCATTCAGGAACACATCCAGTTGCTTTTAAAAACATGCTGCTTGCTATAATGCCATCATTGGAGAAATCAGTTTTTCAGTAATGAATAGGGCCTGACATATAACTCTATCTATCATGTCCACAGATTCATCTCCACTTTTTTAAACTGTCTTACATCTACATTAGACATATTCTGCTCAGCTTGTGGTCTGTGAAATCTTGATATTACAAATAAATGTACTGACTTTATATGCATCTTCCCAGGAACACGGCTGATTTTTTTTTACGATTGGGATAAAATGGAATTTATAGTGGAGGCAAAATATTTCTTTCAAATAGTCTTACTCCTCATCTACAAAGTGCCGAGCTTACGAGCCTAGACCATTAAGTTCTAGGAAATAGCTGTGTTTGGAATCGAGACACTTTTTCTTTTTCAATGGAAACAATGACAATTGCATCTGCTCAAGCTTGGACGGAAGAACCAATAAACAGGGGGAGGAAGAATGGGACAGAGAATGATGGGGAGTGTGCTCAGCGGCAGAGAGAGGAGGGAGATGAGGGGAGGGGCTGTTTGCTGTATTAACAGATATAGGAAGGGGGAGTAATTGGCATCTGAGGAAAGTAAGGGAAATAGAAGGAGCCAGCACCTGAGAAAAGCAAGGAGAGCTATAAACTCTGATCCATTAAACCCGGCGTCCAAGAAAGAAGGAAGGAAAAAGACATCCCAAGAAATTACCCACCACATGGGATTTTTTCCTGTGACCTCATCCACCTGTACAGTCAGGCAGAGTTGTTCATTTAGCAATCAGGTAACTGTGGGGTTGTCAGAGCGCTTTACAAAATCCTTAGAGGACAAGCAATGGAGCACAGCCATTGCATTATTTTCATTCACATCCTCTTAAACAATGAAACATGGAACGCTCTATTCTGCATCTCAGGTGACTGAGCCTTCATGATATTCAGGATGCTGATTTGATGGAGAAAGTTGAGAAATCACAGGGGCCAAAAAGTCACAACCTGAATAATGTTTTAAAATCTCTTTTGGGGGGTTCTCAAGGATGTACTATGACTTTACTAGTGATGATTCTGAGAATGGGTTCTGTGTTCTCCCCCTTCCCCCAGACTCACCAGGAAGTTATCAACAACCTCTGAGCCTGTTAGCTATATGAAGGCAATCATGGCAGCCAGTGTCACTCTCTTACCCATGCTTCTTGAGTGGTTCCAAATTACCTCCACCATAAAATAAAAACCAAGTCCTCAGTTAATTTTTGAAAGTCCCTTCACTATCCGGCTCCAGATTGCTTTTCCTTCCATTTAACTTTTGTCTGTTTTGTGTGCTCTGTGTTCCATCAAATCTAAGCCAACCTCTATTGATTCAACTCCACCTACCATCTACCACCTCTGTGACTTTGTTCAGTCTTCTCCCACCTCTCTTATTCGTTCTTTCCTGACCACCTGTTGACATCCTTCACTTTCCTCAAAATTTAATTCAGATGTAACATTCTAAGGGAAGTTTCTCCTGTTCCCCTCATTGGAAGTACTTTCCCCTTCAGCAAATGAGATTTTAAGTATCTATTTTAAAGAGCAACCAGGAGGCATAATGGAGAGAGCACTGGAAGTGGAGCCAAGAAGACTTGAGTTCAGATCTGCCCTCAGACACTTCATAACCGAATGAGCCTAGACAAATCATTCAACCCTACTGCCTCAGTTTCCTTCTTTGTAAAATGTGCTGGAGAAGGAAAGGGCAAAGCAGCCCAGTATCTTTGCTATGAAAACCCCAAATGGTATCACACAGTGTCAACCACCACTGAAAAACAATTGACTATTACATGCTTATTCCAGGCCCAGCATTCTGTCACTGAGTCCCCTGGCCAGCATCTATCAGAGGCTACTTTCTCCAGAGTCAGCTGTCTATCAACTATGCAACACAACTTCTCCTCTTATATAAAGAAAGTGTTAATAAATACTGGTTGCACTGAATCAAATGTACTATCAGGCAGTGGATTCTGCACACTACCCCACCCTTCCCCACCCACTCCCCAAGGGGTAAAAGGTTTGCTCATGCCAGTCAAGGAAAACAAAGAGATTTTCTCTGAAGCTTTGGGAGGAGTTTGATTTGGCCATAATGGTTTTTTTAAAGCAGATTTTCCCCTGCCCAGCTGCTGTTTTTGAGGCTCATCAAATTCCCTGCCTCTTTGAGGTTTTAAGATGCCATTGGGCTTATACAGGGTAATGAACTTAATTTAGGATTTTTATATTTCACTAGAGCAGAACCTCAGAAAACCACCTCTTGCTGCTTTCTTAGTTGGCTTCTGAATTGTATCTGATTGTTTTTATCTTTTTTCCATGGTGTGCTATTTCCTTAAACTACCTCTCTTTGCCCTGCCCTAGTCCTCAATCTTCTTTTCAGCATGGAGAAGGATGAGGCAGACAAAATACTGATTATCACAAGATGGGCTATGAGGTGGCTGGAAACGGGCTCCCAAAGGATGCCTTGATGTCTCCATATGTCTTCTCAGCCTGGAAATAAATGAATGATTCTCTCCTCTCTCTCCCCCTTTCCCCACTTCCTTGGAGCTGTTTCCAGGCCCCAATAGAGAAGACTAAGCTCAAACTTCATGTTCTTTCTAACCACAGCCAAACTTAAAATTGTTTCATTTGATATAATATTCCATAGTTAAGGCAACTAGTTTGCCTCACTGCTTGTCACAAGCAAGCAAAGTCTTGGATTTTTTATAATATTCTTTGCAAGTGTATCTACAAGAGGCTGTTTGGCTATATTTGGTCTGAGCTGAGACATCCATCACTCAGACAGAAAAAGTTAGATGGAATTATTGGAGGATGGAATGTAACCCATCACTCTGAGCAAGGCCCAGCTTCCATGCCCATCAGCCTGCTTTTGTAAAATCTGTAACTCCAAGTCTATTGAAACAGATATTATACGTGTGGGAGCTGCTGAATCAGGAGGAGGCATGCTAGACCTGGTTTGCTGTCATACCAGTAAGGGACAAAGGACAGAAAGTGAGTAGAGAAGCAGACTTTTTTTTGTTGTTGTTGTTCAGATATTTTTCAGTTGTGTCCAACTCCGTCTCCTCATTTGGGGATGTGCTTAGCAAAGATACTGGAGTGGTTTGCCATTTCCTTCTCCAGTTCATTTTACAGATAAGGAAACTGAGACCATTTAACTTGCCTCTTCATCTAGTAGTGACTGCCAGGCTAAAAGTTATACTTTAACCAGTAGACATATTGCTAGCCATTAACCTGATCTCAGTGAACAGAAATAAAAAGGAATTGTGAATCCTAAATTTACCATGATAGTTATGGGATTCTGATCCATTGAATGTAAATGTTTCAGCGAGAAAATACACAACCCTCTGTCCTCCAGATTTGCCTGTTTTCAGAGTGACTTCATTGACTTGCCATTATTGATATTATGAATCTAAAGGGGGAAGGGGGTGTTTGTGTGAATTTACCCAATCAGAATCTGCACGGAACTCCAATCCCACCATAAACTCTTTCTCCTCCCTGATGCACCATATCTCACTGAGCCATCATCACATGACCTTGATAAGATAGAGTTGACTCCCCATAAGAATAGATAGGCACACTTAGATACTGTATAAAATATTTTACTCTTGTCATAGAATCAATAAAGACAATAAAACAATATATAATAAAGCATCTACAGAATGGCTGAAAGCCCAGAGTCTCTTCCAAGCCCAGGCAGTGTTCCAAGAAAGCACAGAGACTGATCTAAGCCCCAGAGTTCCAAGAGCTGCATTGTCTTTTCTCCAGTCCCCATGACTCCTTCCAACAGGCAAATAACGCAGTTTGTAATTCATGTCTGAGTCATACATTCAGTGAGGTTTGTCTTTGTATAAACTTAGAACATGACTTGAGACATGGGACCCAGAACATATAGACTTCAAAACATGGGACCCAGGACTCAAATAGAGTTTGGAACCAGTAACCGATGCTAAATAGAACTCCTGACAACTGGCCATGTCCTCTTTGATTTTCTATTCCTAGCAATGACATCCAACTTCTTCTCCCAGCAGCTTACTCAAGGGTGATGGAACTGGATGAGTATATTCAACAACAGATGCCAACAAAGAGATTGCTTACTCTGTGGTGCCTCTCAGCATGTCTCTTGAGCTTGACAGTGGTACCTGCTTTTGTACTGTCTCATCACTTCCTGTCATACTTTTTGTCCAGTACTCCTATAAATCAATCAAAATTGACATTCACTATGGTAAAGAAAGGGCAGACCAAAAAAAAAATAATGTTTTCCTAAAATCAGTTTTCTTTACTTTCTGCCTGAGGATCAGTTCTAGAACACAAGGTCAGCAAGGGCTCCACAATTGAGTCATTTGACCAGGGTGA